>NC_091990.1:183854184-184154184 GCF_044704955.1 Pristiophorus japonicus | reverse complement strand
AAGCGGTCACCCAATCTACGTTTGGTCTCCCCAATGTAGAGATGAACACATCATGAGCAGTGAATACAGTATATTAAATAGAAAAAAGTACTAGCAAGCCACTATTTCTTGGGGCCCTGGGCAGTGGGAAGGGACGAGGTGAAAGGGCAAGGGTTGCATCTCCTGCGCTCGCATGGGAAGGTACTGTGGGAAGGGGAGCCGGTCTTGGGGTGATGGATGAGTGGATTAGGGTGTCGTGGAGGAAATGGTCCCTTCGGAATACTGAAAGGGGAGGGGATAACAGAGAAGTTCGGTAACACTTCTTCACAAAAAATGTGGGAGAAGTGTGAAACTCTCTCCCACAAATAACAATAGATGCTAACTCAATTAATCATTTTAAATTTAAGATCAATAGATTTTAGCAAGCCAAGGGTATTAAGGGATCTGGTGTCAATGCAGGGAGATAGAGTTGGACTATAGATCAGCCATAATCTCATCGAATGATGCAACAGGCTTGACAGGTGACGGCTGAACGGACTATTCCAATGGAAGATTTTTTGAAAATAAATCATCTGACCTTTTCTACCCTCTCCATAACTGAAATTTTTGAATGTCCAAAATAAAATTTGTAAACAAAATGAAAAAATAGTTTAAGATTTTACTTGAAGGCCTCAGTCTTTCCCAAAAACCTGAGCTTGGATTTGATATTTTTGCACACAGCTGTGACTCTGTTTATATTCTTTCTTTTAAAAAAAATTGAGGCTGTGTGTGTGAATTAGAGAGACAAATATGAAAGGCTGTATTGGCCTTGGCCCTACCCTATTTCTCATCTACATGCTGCCCCTCGATGACATCATCTGAAAACAAAACATCCGGTTCCGTATATACGCTGACGACACCCAATTCTACCTCACCACCTCCCCTCGCGGCCCCTCCACTCTCTCTGGTTTGTCACACTGCTTGAGCAGAAATTTCCTCCAATTAAATATTAGGAAGACCAAAGCCATTGTCTTCAGTCCCCACCACAAACTCCGTTCCCTTAGCCACCAACTCCATCCCTCTGCCTGGCCACTGTCTGAGGCTGAACCAGACCGTTTGCAACCTCGGCATCCTATTTAACCCTGAAGTGGGCTTCTGACCACATATTCACTCCATCACCAAAACCACCTACTTCTGCCTCCGTAATACTACCCATCTCCAACACTGCCTCAGCTTATCTGCTGCTGAAACTGCCATTGGTGGCCATGCCTTCAACTGCCCAGGCCCTAAGCTCTGGAATTCCCTCCCTAAATCTCTCAGCCTCTCTAGCTGTCACCCCTCCTTTTAGAACTCCTTAAAACCTACCTCTTTGATCAAGTCTTTGGTCGCCTGTCTTAATATCTCCTTGTGTGGCTTAATGTCAAATTTTGCTTGATAACGCATCTGTGCAACCCCTGGGGACAATTTACTAGATTTACCACACAAAGTCCCAGGCAATGACCATCGCCAAATCCCCCACCATCAACATCCTCGGGTGGGTCACCATTGGCCAGAAATATTAACTGGACCAGCTACATAAATACCATGGCTACAAGAGCAGGTCAAAGGCTGTGGCAAGTGTATCACCTCCTGACTCCCCAAAACCTTTCCACCATCTACAAGGCACAAGTCAGGAGTGTGATGGAATACTCGCCACTTGCCTGGATAAATGCAGTTCCAACAACACTCGACACCATCCAGGACAAAGCAGCCCACTTGATTGGCTCCCTATCCACCACCTTCAACACTCACTCCCTCCACCACCGGCGCACCGTGGCTGCAGTGTGCACCATCTACAAGATGCACTGCAGCAACTCGCCAAGGCTTCTTCGGCAGCACCTCCCAAACCCGCGACCTCCACCACCTAGAAGGACAAGGGCAGCAGGCGCATGGGAACACCACCACCTCCACGTTCCCCTCCCAGTCACACACCACCCTGACTTGGAACTATATCGGCCGTTCCTTCATCGTCGCTGAGTCAAAATCCTGGAACTCCCTCCCTAACAGCACTGTGGGAGCACCTTCACCACACGGACTGCAGCGGTTCAAGAAGACGGCTCACCACCACCTTCTCAAGGGGCAATTAGGGATGGGCAATAAATGTTCAGAGTGACTATTTGTACTGGGTTTTTCCTGTGTCCTTCTGCACACGTGAGCATTGGACTCTGCCCCTTTTTTAGCATGGGCTCTTGATTCGATCGCGCATGTACAGTGCGACGTACGAGGAAGCTGGAAGTCGGAAGTGGGACCTCGAATCGTGTGGAGCTACTGCTGGACCTGCTATTCATTTGTTGATTATTTGGAACATTTTCGTGGCCTTCTGTGGGAGAATAAATATCGGAGGTACTGGGAGAGCGAGAGAGACTGGGGAGGCCGATAGAGAAACTGTGGAGAACAGCGGAGGGGGGGGGGGGTGAGAGAGAGAGAGGGAGACATGGGGGTGAGACGGGGGGGGTGGAAGAGAAAGAGAGACTGAGGGGTGGGGAGGAGAGAGAAGAATGGATCACATTCTTCCAACCCCCTTTACACCCACACCCGAGTTCTCGGAAATCTCGGTCCGTGTGTGACAAGGGACATCATTGGAGTCGATGAAATCTGGACATCACGACACCCACCCACTTCATACCAATAAACCTGTTAACAATCCGTGACCCACACACAATGTGCCCCATCTATGGTGGGGTGAGGGGGTATGGTCGGCAACTTGGGCTGGGATGGGGCAGGAATGTGAGCTGGGGGGGCATGAACTTGGGCTGGGGGAAATCAGGACTTGGGCTTGGGGGAAGGAGGTAAGGAACTTTGACTGTGGGAGGCATGAACTTCGGCTGGGGGGACATGAACTTGGCCGGAGGGGGGGGCAGGAACTTGGGCGGGGGTGGGTGGTAAGGAACTTTGGCTGGGGTAGGCATGAACTTGGGCTGGGGTAGGCATAAATGTGGGCTTAGCAGCAGGAACTTGAGTTGGGGGGTTAAGGAACTTGGGCTGGGGGGCAGGAGCTTGGGCTAGAGGGGTGAGGAAGTTTGGCTGGGGAGGCATGAACCTGGGCTGGGAGAGTCAGGAACTTGGGCTGGGATGGGGGAGCTCTATCCTGTCGGATCTGAAGTCAGAATGGTTCAAATTACACTTGGCAAAGTCACTCAGAACTTGGGCTGGGCGGTTCCAATTACACAGTCAGAGAAACCTTTGGGCGTGGCTTATCCTCCTAGGGGACCAATCAGCAATCAGGTCATGTGATCATGGAGAGCCTATCAGAGCATTTTCTAGTGCAAATAGCTACGCCTATAAATGTTGGGCTTGGCAGCGACGCCCACATCCCGTGAACGAATAAAAATTAAAGATGCTCTCCAAATGCAAGTTCGTGTTGTTGATGACACACCAGGTGTAGCTTTAGTTGATGTTAGAAAATAAAGAACACTTATTTATGGTTTTCGCAGAATACGAATGTCATGGAATTCAATCTCAAAGCACCGGTTAAAAATCCCAGGATACACAGCACTTCAAAAGTTCCTCTGAAAATGACTGCCCACATGACCCTGAATGTGATTTGCCATTTTTTCTGCGCATAAATGTGGAGGTTATATTACTGGACTAGTAATCCAGAGGTCTGGACTAATAATTCAGGAAACTAATAATCTTAGTTAAAAAGTTCTAATCCTACATGACAGTTTGAGAATTTGAATTCAGTTAAAAAAAAATCTGTAAATAAAAAGCTGGTATCAGTAAAAGTGAACATGAAACTGTTGGATTATCGGAAAAAGCCAACTTGTGCACTAACGTATTTTAGGGAAGGAAACATTGTTCTCTGGCCTATTCCAGTCCCACACCAAAAATAGGTGACTCTTAACTGCAAGAGAGGTCCAATCAGGTTTACATCTTGAAACGGTATCTGAGATGAAAGATACTGTTCTATTCTCACTTTATCCTTTGCAGATCATAATTATTCTGTTTTCATTAATATGGAGCTCTTCAAAATTAGGGTTTAATTAAAACTAAAAATGGATTAATGAGCTCACTTAGCAATGCTACATAGTTTAATTGAAAACATCTTAAAGGAGAGGTTTGTCTCCCAAGGAGAACTGATAAGGTTAAGGATAGGACATCCCCAAGTCATTAATCAGTTGCCAGGTTTAAGCAGTAAACGGAGATAAGTCAATTTATAGTCCATAGACCATTCTAAGTATCCATTTAATAGAGTATTGGTGATTTCTTAACAGCCTGTATTAATTAGTAAGTTTGAGGGGGAAAATTTATGCCATAAAAATACAGAATATATGCTACATTTTCCATCCATTGGGATTGGTTCAGTCAAAGTGGAACGTGCAAGGGGGAGTCACAAACATAAGTGTGAGTCCCTTTCACCAGATCCCTACTCAATTACCGCAATGCACAACCTTGTAGCCAGATATCTAGGCCAGTCTAAAGTGTTCTCACACAATTATGCAAGAACTTATATTATAAGTATTGGAATGCATTATAATTAAAACAAGTAGTCCCCAGCACCATTTCCTTCCTTTTTGGGATGAGATCACTAACCTTCTTCAGTATTTATTTTGAAAAGGCACTTACCTTTTGGTGGTGGTGAGTCCTGGTCCACTCTGCGACATCGGATATCGGCAAGGTGGGGGGCTAAAGCATGCGGCAGATCCCTCATTAACATGGCTGATCATGCAACTTCAATACCCCATTCCTGCTTTCTCTCCATAACCCTTGATCCCTTTAGCCGTAAGGGCCACATCTAACTCCCTTTTGAATATATCTAACGAACTGGCCTCAACAACTTTCTGTGGGAGAGAAATCCACAGGTTCACAATTCTCTGAGTGAAGAAGTTTCTCCTCATCTCGGTCCTAAATGGCTTACCCCTTATCCTTAGTCTGTGTCCCCTGGTTCTGGACTTTCCCAACATCGGGAACATTCTTCCTGCATCTAACCTGTCCAATCCTGTCAGAATTTTATATATTTCTATGAGGTCCCCTCTCATTCTTCTAAATTCCAGTGAATATAAGCCCAGTGAATACAAGCCCAGTTGATCCAGTCTTTCTTGATAGGTCAGTCCCGCCATCCCGGGAATCAGTCTGGTGAACCTTCGCTGCACTCCCTCAATAGCAAGAATGTCCTTCCTCAAGTTAGGAGACCAAAACTGTACACAATACTCCAGGTGTGGCCTCACCAAGGCCCTGTATAACTGCAGTAAGACCTCCCTGCCCCTGTACTCAAATCCCCTCGCTCTGAAGGCCAACATGCCATTTGCTTTCATAACCGCCTGCTGTATCTGCATGCCAACCTTCAATGACTGATGTACCATGACACCCAGGTCTCGTTGCACCTCCCCTTTTCCTAATCTGTCACTATTCAGATAATAGTCTGTCTCTCTGTTTTTACAACCAAAGTGGACAACCTCACGTTCATCCACATTATACTTCATCTGCCATGCATTTGCCCACTCACCTAACCTATCCAAGTCACTCTGCAGCCTCATAGCATCCTCCTCGCAGCTCACACTGCCACCCAACTTAGTGTCATCCGCAAATTTGGAGATACTACATTTAATCCCCTCGTCTAAATCATTAATGTACAATGTAAACAGCTGGGGCCCCAGCTAACATGGCGAACAGGTCATCAGCCTTCGGTAATGGATACTGATCGAAAATCAGTTAATCGTAACCTTGTAGTCTCCACAAATCCAGACAGTGCCATCACTCGTCACACAGGAACAATAGGACTGGCCCAATCATTAAACTTGACCAGTGATATGACCCCTTCACATTGGAGTCTGTCAAGTTCAATTTCAACCTTCTCCCTCATCATGTAGGGAACAGACCGAGCTTTATGATAGACAGGCCTTGCATCAGAATCCAGGTGAATCTGCACCTTGGCTCCAGTAAAATTACCAATTGCTCGGTTCAAACAAAGTGTTGAAGAAGGAGACTTCTTTAACATTTGAGCACACGGATGACACCGCTTTGATATCATTCCAGTTCCACTTGATTTTCTCGAGCCAATTCCTGCCGAACAGCGTTGGACCATTACCCGAGACAATCCATAACGGTAGATCTTGAACCACACCATCACATGACACCTTGACTGCCAATTACAGGTATGAGTTCCTTAGTGTAAGTATGCAACTTGGCATTGACTGGACTCAGCTTAGGCTTCACAGCCTCAGTATCCCACAGCTTGTCAAATGTCCTTTGGCTCATTATGTCCGAGGGGGAGTGTTTGCTAGTGCTGTTGGGGAGGAGTTAAACTAATATGGCAGGGGGATGGGAACCAATGCAGGGAGACAGAGGGAAACAAAAAGGAGACAAAAGCAAAAGGTAGAAAGGAGATGAGGAAAAGTGGAGGGCAGAGAAACCCAAGGCAAAGAACAAAAAGGGCCACTGTACAGCAAAATTCTAAAAGGACAAAGGATGTTAAAAAAACAAGCCTGAAGGCTTTGTATCTTAATGCAAGGAGTATCCGTAATAAAGTGGATGAATTAATTATGCAAATAGATGTTAACAAATATGATGTGATTGGGATTACGGAGACGTGGCTCCAGGATGATCAGGGCTGGGAACTCAACATCCAGGGGTATTCAACATTCAGGAAGGATAGAATAAAAGGAAAAGGAGGTGGGGTAGCATTGCTGGTTAAAGAGGAGATTAATGCAATAGTTAGGAAGGACATTAGCTTGGATGATGTGGAATCTATATGGGTAGAGCTGCGGAACACCAAAGGGAAAAAAACGTTAGTGGGAGTTGTGTACAGACCTCCAAACAGTAGTAGTGATGTTGGGGAGGGCATCAAACAGGAAATTAGGGGTGCATGCAATAAGGGTGCAGCAGTTATAATGGGTGACTTTAATATGCACATAGATTGGGCTAACCAAACTGGAAGCAATACGGTGGAGGAGGATTTCCTGGAGTGCATAAGGGATGGTTTTCTCGACCAATATGTCGAGGAACCAACTAGGGGGGAGGCCATCTTAGACTGGGTGCTGTGTAATGAGAGAGGATTAATTAGCAATCTCGTTGTGCGAGGCCCCTTGGAGAAGAGTGACCATAATATGGTGGAATTCTACATTCGGATAGAGAATGAAACACTTAATTCAGAGACCATGGTCCAGAACTTAAAGAAGGGTAACTTTGAAGGTATGAGGCGTGAATTGGCTAGGATAGATTGGCGAATGATACTTAAGGGGTTGACTGTGGATGGGCAATGGCAGACATTTAGAGACCGCATGGATGAACTACAACAATTCCTGTCTGGCATAAAAAGAAAAAAGGGAAGGTGGCTCAACCGTGGCTATCAAGGGAAATCAGGGATAGTATTAAAGCCAAGGAAGTGGCATACAAATTGGCCAGAAATAGCAGCGAACCTGGAGACTGGGAGAAATTTAGAACTCAACAGAGGAGGACAAAGGGTTTGATTAGGGCAGGGAAAATGGAGTACGAGAAGAAGCTTGCAGGGAACATTAAGACGGATTGCAAAAGTTTCTATAGATATGTAAAGAGAAAAAGGTTAGTAAAGACAAACAGAGGTCCCCTGCAGTCAGAATCAGGGGAAGTCATAACGGGGAACAAAGAAATGGCGGACCAATTGAACAAGTACTTTGGTTCGGTATTTACTAAGGAGGACACTAACAACTTTCCGGATATAAAAGGGGTCAGAGGGTCTAGTAAGGAGGAGGAACTGAGGGAAATCCTTATTAGTCGGGAAATTGTGTTGGGGAAATTGATGGGATTGAAGGCCGATAAATCCCCAGGGCCTGATGGTCTGCATCCCAGAGTACTTAAGGAGGTGGCCTTGGAAATAGCAGATGCTTTGACAATCATTTTCCAACATTCCATTGACTCTGGATCAGTTCCTATCGAGTGGAGGGTAGCCAATGTAATCCCACTTTTTAAAAAAGGAAGGAGAGAGAAAACAGGGTATTATAGACCGATCAGCCTGACATCGGTCGTGGGTAAAATGATGGAATCAATTATGAAGGATGTCATAGCAGCGCATTTGGAAAGAGGTGACATGATAGGTCCAAGTCAGCATGGATTTGTGAAAGGGAAATCATGCTTGACAAATCTTCTGGAATTTTTTGAGGATGTTTCCAGTAGAGTGGACAAGGGAGAACCAGTTGATGTGGTATATTTGGACTTTCAGAAGGCTTTCGACAAGGTCCCACACAAGAGATTAATGTGCAAAGTTAAAGCACATGGGATTGGGGGTAGTGTGCTGACATGGATTGAGAACTGGTTGTCAGACAGGGAGCAAAGAGTAGGAGTAAATGGGTACTTTTCAGAATGGCAGGTGGTGACTAGTGGGGTACCGCAAAGTTCTGTGCTGGGGCCCCAGCTGTTTACATTGTACATTAATAATTTGGACGAGGGGATTAAATGTAGTATCTCCAAATTTGCGGATGACACGAAGTTGGGTGGCAGTGTGAGCTGTGAGGAGGATGCTGTGAGGCTGCAGAGCGACTTGGATAGGTTCGGTGATTGGGCAAATGCATGGCAGATGAAGTATAATGTGGATAAATGTGAGGTTGTTCACTTTGGTGGTAAAAACAGAGAGACAGACTATTATCTGAATGGTGACAGATTAGGAAAAGGGGAGGTGCAACGAGACCTGGGTGTCATGGTACATCAGTCATTGAAGGTTGGCATGCAGGTACAGCAGGCAGTGTAAATGTAGATTCTTTTCCTCAATCTGGTTCAGTAAAATTACTGAGTCGAATACCTATTGTGCTTTAAACAAAGCAGTCTTTATTTTACCGGCCGGCAAGACTTATCAGACAGAAGATATACTCTCTCGATAGAGCGTACACACTCCCTACGGATAAGTCGTTACATTGTCAAGGCACTATGGTTATACATTTTCGGCAAAAGATAACAAGATAGGGCTAGAGTGACATCCCAGCTCAGCCCATCTCTTTTGATCCCTCCTTCCCTTTGTCCACTCATAAACCGACCCAAGCATGGTCCGATTTTAAACAAAGACCTTCTGTCAATGTTTCAGGTTAATAACATGATTTAATAAGACCTTGAGGTCTCGAGTCTGAGATGTCATGGCTATTCCTCCATGAATTGTTTGTTAGCTTATACTGTCCCTATACAATTCCCACGTTCTCAACTTCAATGTCTCTATACATTTTTAAACATTCACAGCAGTTAAGAAAGCAAATGGCATGTTGGCCTTCATAGCGAGGGGATTTGAGTACAGGGGCAGGGAGGTGTTGCTACAGTTGTACAGGGCCTTGGTGAGGCCACACCTGGAGTATTGTGTACAGTTTTGGTCTCCTAACTTGAAGAAGGACATTCTTGCTATTGAGGGAGTGCAGCGAAGGTTCACCAGACTGATTCCCGGGATGGTGGGACTGACATATGAAGAAAGACTGGATCAACTGGGCTTGCATTCACTGGAGTTCAGAAGAATGAGAGGGGACCTCATAGAAATGTTTAAAATTCTGACGGGGTTAGACAGGTTAGATGCAGGAAGAATGTTCCCAATGTTGGGGAAGTCCAGAGCCAGGGGTCACAGTCTAAAGATAAGGGGTAAGCCATTTAGGACGAGATGAGGAGAAACTTCTTCACCCAGAGAGTGGTGAACCTGTGGAATTCTCTACCACAGAAAGTTGTTGAGGCCAATTCACTAAATATATTCAAAAAGGAGTTAGATGAAGTCCTTACTACTAGGGGGATCAAGGGTTATGGTGAGAAAGCAGGAATGGGGTACTGAAGTTGCATGTTCAGTCATGAACTCATTGAATGGCGGTGCAGGCTAGAAGGGCCGAATGGCCTACTCCTGCACCTATTTTCTATGTTTCTATGTTTCTATGTTATCGACTGACTCGCACCCATGTTCAGTTCCATTGATACAGGCCATTCAGCTTCACATTAACGATTATCAGCTGGCTCTTTGCCAAGAACGAATACAGACCATACAGACCTTCCTCCTCGGATTGTGTATCTGGGCCAGCACTACACTGGTCGTCATCATCAATGTGATGGGCAGCAGCACGCTTGCTCAGTTGTGGGCACTTTCTCTGAAGATACCCCACTTTCGAACAGCCATTACAGGAGTACTGTTTAAACCGACACTGATGAGGCCGATGATTGCCCCCACAACGCCAACAGGGCGAAATCGGATTGGTACCAGTTGGCGGACTTTGAGCAGCTACCGGTTTCACATAAGCAGTCGAGTAGGCCCTGCCATAAACAGCTCTGCCAGACGACACAATCTTGTTTACAGTACCTGCCGTGGAGCTCCGACTCTTCGATGGTATCTGCCTCAAATTATTATCAGTCGTCATGCATGCCTGGGCAATGACGATGGTCTTTCTCAAGTCCAGCTTCTCTTCGGCCAATAACTTCCAGAGAATCACATCATGGTTGAATCACGAAGAAATCTCGCAACATGTCTTCCAAAATGTTCCCGAACTTACACGGCTCAGCGAGACGTCGTAGGTCGTTGATGAATCCCGACACATCCTGGCCCTCAGCACGAACATGCGTGTAGAAGCGATAGTGTGAGATGATGATCCCCTCTTTTGGCTTAAGATGGTCACGCACCAAAGCACACAAATCCTCGTATTGTTTGTCATTGGACGTAACGGCGAGAGAAGGTTCTTCATGAGGCCATAAATGTTTGGACCACAAACGGTGAGGAAAACCGCCCTGCGCCGAACTGCGTCGGCCTCTCCCTCCATTTTGTTGGCCACAAAATACTGATCCAGGCGGTCGATAAAATCCACCCAATCCTCACCACCCACGAATCTCTCCAGAATTCCAATAGTGCCCATTGTACATGCGAAGGTTCTTAAGTTACCTCGTCGCCAACTGTAATGACTCAAGAGTCGTGTTACTGTAAACTGCCTCAGGTGTAAACCTGATCCAACTCTATTCGCGCCCAAAGTACCCACATGACATAGTACCCGTGCTTATATACCAGTGATCGCGCACACGCACCTACAGCCCGATGACCTCCGACAGTGGCGCCCTCTGGTGTCTGGTGACCCCAAGCATCAATACATAACAAAGCCTAAACAGTAGAATATAAGTCAAAGGAAGTCATGATCAAAATGTTTCCAGTTCTGGTCTTCAAGACATAAGGGTGACATTCAAACATTGGACACAATGCAGAGAAGAGCCACAAGGCTAATCCCTAGTGTTAGAGGTATTAGTTATGAGTAAAGACGAAAGAAACATAGGGTTCGATGGATGAACTAAGAGAGAGCACATGTGCTGACTTGGGCTTTCAGTTGCTTGATAGTGAATGTTGTAATTTATTATCACATGGTTTGTCCCATGATTTGATATGAGCATGCTCAGTTCACTCTGGCCTAATAAAGCAAGGTCATGGACCAGCAACTCATCTGTCCTTCATTTGTTCTTCACTTATATTACATTTTCACAACAAGGATGCGATTCCAAAGCTAGTTTTAGGCACCACGGAAGGACCACGGTGTTCAACCTTCGAGTGGACAAGTTTAAGGGGAATTTGTGACACTTAAACTGAATTTTTTTTTTTAAATGTTATCCTTAATTTCATGCAGAATCATCTGTGCTTTGCCTTCGTGTGTAATACAGAAGTTCTTAAGAGCTACAATGTACTCACTGATGGTTTCACTTTGTTTTTGGTTTCTGGTCCCAAACATATAGCTCTCTGCTATTTCTAAGGGCTTTGGGTCGAAATGATCCTTGAGTTTTTCGACATTGACTTCAGACAACGCATCCTTCGCTTTCCCTGGCGCGAGTAGGTTTGTCAATGTTCCGTGTGATAAATGTGAATGCATGAATTGATCGAGACTAATTGGTGCCTGTGTAATGGTTGGTTGATTGGTTATTGAACTGCTTTGTGTCGTGGGGTGGGGATAGGGGAGGAATGTGATAGTTACCTTGATCCAGTGTGAGTGACTAACTGAACCTTCAAGTTATTAGGGCATTACTGGTATCCTGAGCAGCAACGTGATCAGCTGGTCTGATGTTGGGGCTGCATCTTCATCTTCCTCCTCATTTTCTCCAATGGAATCCTCCTCCAATGAAGAGTGCTTTGGTGGCTTTCACAGTCACTGGTAATGCATGGGCACCAGGTCTAGCAGGGAGCAGATCTTCTTCTAGGAGGCTTTTGATGTCTGTGACTGCCTGAGCTTTCAATCTCAACCTTCAGAAATACTGCTCCACCAAGAGGTCAAGGAAACCGAGCCTCTGTCTGTCGACCCTGTTAGATGGGTAGTGTCTCCTGCACTCGACCCCTCTATTTTGTTGTCCAGTTTAAACTCCCTCCACAGCACACCCTTGCTGTGGTGGATGGTGATTGTCTTCCTCAGCTGAAGTCCAATCTAAAGCAGCTACGATATCACCCATCCTGACGTTGTCTGTGGGAAGACCTCCAAACTGTACAAGTAAGTCTCTCACAACAAGTACTCTTACCAAACCGTTTCCCAATGGGAACTCAGAAAGTATCTGTGAGCAGTGAGTATTTATTCATATTGGGACCGCCCCCCCTACCGAGCATTAACCATCCCCATGAAGTGCCGTTCAATCTCCGCTCCATTTCACTGATGAGTTTCCTTAACCCCGCTTGTTTTTCAGACTGGAGGTAAGTGTACAGTGGTATTACCCAGGGAATCAGTTTAAAAACCACTGCTCTTTTTGATATACAGCTATATTAATGACCAGGACTTAGATATACAGGGCATGAATTAAAAATTTGCAAATGACATGAATCTCAGAAATATAGTAAACAATTAGATCGACAGTAATAGACTTCAGGAGGACAGTGACAGACTGGTGAAATGTGCAAACACACGGCAGATGAAATTTAACACAGAGAAATGTAAAGTGATACATTTTGGTGGGCAGAATGAGGAGAGGCAATATAAACTAAATGGTACAATTTTTACAGAGTAACTATTTATACTAAGTTTCCCTTCTGTGCATCCATTCCACCCCCGACCCCCGCTCCCCGTCCCCACCAGCGCAATTCTCACTAACCCTTTTCTGCGCATGCGTCCAACACTACGCCGCCTCCGATCCATCCAGCAGCAGACGAACACATCAGCCGAGCTTCCGAGCCCCCCGCAGTGCCGTAAGCATCTGCATGAGGGGAGGGAGAGAGAGAGAGAGAGACAGTGAGTCGGCGGGGAGAGCTGGGCAGCGGGGAGAGCGAGAATTGGGGAAAGAACTTTGGCGGGGGGGGGGGAGAAGAGAGCTTGAGGGGGGAGAGAGAGACACAGGTGGGGAGAGAGAGCTTGGGGGGGAGAGAGAGCGAGCTTGGAGGGGGTGGAGAGAGAGCTTGGGGGGGGAGAGGATCGGAGGGGTGAGAGGGAACTCAGAGAAGACAGATCACGTTCTTCGAAGCCCCTGGTGCGTGCAAGGTCAGTGTGTGTGTTACAAGGGACATCGTTGGGGTGGATGAAATCCAGAAGTCACAACACTGTTACAATTCACTTCATACCCAATCTGTTAACAAGCTGCACACAATGCCCCATCTGTGGTTGGTGGGGTGGGAGGAGGTTGGCGATAAGGTCCTGCACTTGGGTAAGGGACTTTGGCTGGGGGAGGGATGTACTTGCGCTGGGGTAAGGGACTTCGGCTGTGGGAGACAGCATATGCGCTGGGATACGGGACCTTGGCTGGAACTTGATGGCTTTTGGGGAGATCTATCCTCTGTGGCTTCTGAAGTCAAAATGGACCGAATTAGGAATTGGAAAGTCACTCAGAATGTGGGCTGGGCGGTTCCAGTTACACATTCCAGAGGAACTTTAGGGTGTGGCTTATCCTCCAAGGGGTCCAATCAGCAATAGATCATGTGAAAATGGAGAGCCAATCAGAGAAACGGCTGCCTTTCAGTTTGTACAAATAGACGCAGCCCAATTTTAAAGGAGGTGCAGGAACAGAGACACCTAGGGCTGTATGTACATAAATCGTTAAAGATGGCAGAACAAGTTGAGAATGCTGTTAAAAAGCATACAGGATCCTGTGCTTCATAAATAGAGGAATAGAGTACAAAAGCAAGGAAGTTATGCGAAACCTTTATTAAACACTGGTTAAGCCTCAGCTGGAGTACTGTGTTCAATTCTGTGCACCACACTTTAGGACGAATGTCAAGGCCTTAGAGAGTGTGCAGAAGAGATTTAGTAGAATGGTACCAGGGTTGAGCGACTTCACTGATGGGGAGAGAATGGAGAAGCCGGGGTTGTTCTCCTTAAAGCAGAAAAGGCTAAGAGCAGATTTGATAGAGGCTTTCAAAGTCATGAAGAGTTTTGATAAAGCAAATAAGGAGAAGCTGATTCCAGTGGCAGAAGGGTTGATAACCAGAGGGCACAGATTTAAGGTAATTGGCAAAAGAACTAGAGGTGACATGAGGCAAACATTTTTTACGCAGCGCGTTGTTGTGATCTGGGATCCGCTGCCTGAAAGGCTGGTGGAAGCAGATTCAACAGCAACCTTCAAAAGGGAATTGAATAAATACTTGAAAGAGAAAATTTTCCAGAGTTATGGGGAAAGAACAGGAGTGTAGGACTAGTTGGATAGCTCTTCCAGGCCCGATGACCCAAATAAGAACATAAGAACATAAGAATTAGGAACAGGAGTAGGCCATCTAGCCCCTCGAGCCTGCTCCGCCATTCAATAAGATCATGGCTGATCTGGCCGTGGACTCAGCTCCACTTACCCGCCCGCTCCCCATAACCCTTAATTCCCTTATTAGTTAAAAATCTATCTATCTGTGACTTGAATACATTCAATGAGCTAGCCTCAACTGCTTCCCTGGGAAGAGAATTCCACAGATTCACAACCCTCTGGGAGAAGAAATTCCCTCTCAACTCGGTTTTAAATTGGCTCCCCCGTATTTTGAGGCTGTGCCCCCTAGTTCTAGTCTCCCCGACCAGTGGAAACAACCTCTCTGCCTCTAACTTGTCTATCCCTTTCATTATTTTAAATGTTTCTATAAGATCACCCCTCATCCTTCTGAACTCCAACGAGTAAAGATCCAGTCTACTCAATCTATCATTATAAGGTAACCCCCTCATCTCCGGAATCAGCCGAGTGAATCGTCTCTGTAACCCCTCCAAAGCTAGTATATCCTTCCTTAAGTAAGGTGGCCAAAACTGCACGCAGTATTCCAGGTGCGGCCTCACCAATACCCTATACAGTTGCAGCAGGACCTCCCTGCTTTTGTACTCCATCCCTCTCACAATGAAGGCCAACATTCCATTCGCCTTCCTGATTACCTGCTGCACCTGCAAACTAACTTTTTGGGATTCATGCACAAGGACCCCCAGGTCTCTCTGCACCGCAGCATGTTGTAATTTCTCCCCATTCAAATAATATTCCCTTTTACTGTTTTTTTTCCCAAGGTGGATGACCTCACACTTTCCAACATTGTATTCCATCTGCCAAACCTTAGCCCATTCGCTTAACCTATCCAAATCTCTTTGCAGCCTCTCTGTGTCCTCTACACAACCCGCTTTCCCACTAATCTTTGTGTCATCTGCAAATTTTGTCACACTACACTCTGTCCCCTCCTCCAGGTCATCTATGTATATTGTAAACAGTTGTGGTCCAAGCACCAATCCCTGTGGCACACCACTAACCACCGATTTCCAACCCGAAAAGGACCCGTTTATCTTATTGAATGGTGGTGCAGGCTCGAAGGGCCAAATGGCCTACTCCTGCACCTATTTTTTATGTTTCTATGTCGGTTTGGGGCTGTGGTGGGGGAGGGCGGGAAGGGTGAGTTAAACCTTTGGATTCAGGAAGGTCTCCTCTGAGCTGTATCATTCTATGATTCTGTGAAATCTATGCAGGAGGTGTTAATTTCAAATCACTACCTAAATCTTATCAAGGGTGCATAATTTAAATATTATAATGACGAACCCAGAGTGGGTTACTTTGATGCCCCGAAACCCAGCGCAGTTAAAACATTAACAGGGGCGTTTGTGGCGCGTTGGTGGTGGGCTTCCTGAATCCGAAGGTTTAACTCACCCTCCCCGCACCCCCACCACGGCCCCAAACCGACATAGAAACATAGAAAATAGGTGCAGGAGTAGGCCATTCGGCCCTTCGAGCCTGCACCGCCATTCAATAAGATCACGGCTGATCATTCCCTCAGTACCCCTTTCCTGCTTTCTCTCCATACCCCTTGATCCCTTAAGCCGTAAGGGCCATATCTAACTCCCTCTTGAATATATCCAATGAACTGGCATCAACAACTCTCTGCGGCAGGGAATTCCACAGGTTAACAACTCTCTGAGTGAAGAAGCTTCTCCTCATTTCAATCCTAAGTGTCTTACCCCTTATCCTTAGACTGTGTCCCCTGGTTCTGGACTTCCCTAACATCAGAAACATTCTTTCTGCATCTAACCTGTCCAGTCCCGTCAGAATTTTATATGTTTCTATGAGATCCCCTCTCATCCTTCTAAACTCCACTGAATACAGGCCCAGTTGATCCAGTCTCTCCTCATATGTCAGTCCTGCCATCCTGGGAATCAGTCTGGTGAACCTTCGCTGCACTCCTTCAATAGCAAGAACGTCCTTCCTCAGATTAGGAGACCAAAACTGAACACAGTATTCCAGTTGAGGCCTCACTAAGGCCCTGTACAACTGCAGTAAGACTTCCCTGCTCCTATACTCAAATCCCCGAGCTATGAAGGCCAACATACCATTTACCTTCTGCACCACCTGCTGTACCTGTATGCCAACTTTCAATGACTGATGAACCATGACACCCAGGTCTCGTTGCACCTCCCCTTTTCCTAATCTGCCGCCATTCAGATAATATTCTGCCTTCGTGTCTTTGCCACCAAAGTGGATAACCTCACATTTATCCACATTATACCTTAACTCATCTGCCATTCATTTGCCCACTCAACTAACCTGTCCAAGTCACCCTGCAACCTTTTAGCATCCTCCTCACAGCTCACATCGCCACCCAGCTTAGTGTCATGTGCAAACTTGGAGATATTACACTCAATTCCTTCATCTAAATCATTAATGTATATTGTAAATAGCTGGGGTCCCACTAGTCACTGCCTGCCATTCTGAAAAGGACTCTCTGCTTCCTGTCTGCCAACCAGTTCTCTATCCACGTCAGCACATTACCCCCAATACCATGTGCTTTAATTTTACACACTAATCTCTGGTGTGGGACCTTGTCAAAAGCCTTTTGAAAGTCCAAATACACCATATCCACTGGTTCTCCCTTGTCCACTCTACGAGTTACATCCTCAAAAAATTCTAGAAGATTTGTCAAGCAGGATTTCCCTTTCATAAATCCATGCTGACTTGGACAGATCCTGTCACTGCTTTCCAAATGTGCTGCTATTTCATCTTTAATAATTGTTTCCAACATTTTCCCCACTACTGATGTCAGGCTAACCGGCCTATAATTACCCGCCTTCTCTCTCCCTCCCTTCTTAAAAAGTGGTGTTACATTAGCTACCCTCCAGTCCATTGGAACCGATCCAGAGTCGATAGACTGTTGGAAAATGATCACCAATGCATCCACTATTTCTAGGGCTGCTTCCTTAAGTACTCTGGGATGCAGACTATTAGGCCCCGGGGATTTATCGGCCTTCAATTCCATCAATTACGTGAAGACAGAACCAAAGTATTTGTTTAATTGGTCCACCATTTCTTTGTTCCCCATTATAAATTCACCTGAATGTGACTGCAAGGGACCTACGTTTGTCTTCACTAATCTTTTTCTCTTCATATATCTATAGAAGCATTTTCAGTCAGTTTTTATGTTCCCAGCAAGCTTCCTCTCATACTCTATTTTCCCCCTCCTAATTAAACCTTTTGTCCTCCTCTCCTGAATTCTAAATTTCTCCCAGTCCTCAGCTTTGCTGCTTTTTCTGGCTAATTTATATGCCTCTTCCTTGGATTTAACACTATCCTTAATTTCCCTTGTTAGCCACGGTTGAGCCACCTTCCCCGTTTTATTTTTACTCCAGACAGGGATGTACAATTGTTGAAGTTCATCCATGTGATCTTTAAATGTTTGCCATTGCCTATCCACCGTCAACCCTTTAAGTATCACTCGCCAGTCTATTCTAGCCAATTCACGCCTCATACCATCGAAGTTACCTTTCCTTAAGTTCAGGACCCTAGTCTCCGAATTAACTGTGTCACTCTCCATCTTAATAAAGAATTCTACCATTTTATGGTCACTCTTCCCCAAGGGGCCTTGCACAACAAGATTGCTAATTAGTCCTTTCTCATTACACATCACCCAGTCTAGGATGGCCAGCTCTCTAGTTGGTTCCTCGACATATTGGTCTAGAAAACCATCCCTAATACACTCCAGGAAATCCTCCTCCACCGCATTGCTACCAGTTTGGTTAGCCCAATCAATATGTAGATTAAAGTCGCCCATGATAACTGCTGTACCTTTATTGCACACATCCCTTATTTCTTGTTTGATGCTGTCCCCAACCTCACTACTACTATTTGGTGGTCTGTACACAACTCCCACTAGCATTTTCTGCCCTTTGGTATTCCGCAGCTCCACCCATACTGATTCCACATCATCCAGGCTAATGTCCCTCCTTACTATTGCGTTAATTTCCTCTTTAACCAGCAACGCCACCCCACCTCCTTTTCCTTTCTGTCTATCCTTCCTAAATGTTGAATACCCCTGGATGTAGAGTTCCCAGCCTTGGTCACCCTGGAGCCATGTCTCCGTGGTGCCAATCAAATCATACCCGTTAACTGCTATCTGTACAGTTAATTTGTCCACCTTATTTCGAATACTCCTCGCATTGAGACACAGAGCCTTCAGGCTTGTCTTTTTAACACACTTTGCCCCTTTAGAATTTTGCTGTAATGTGGCCCTTTTTGCTTTTTGCCTTGGGTTTCTCTGCCCTCCACTTTTACTTTTCCTCTTTCTATCTTTTGCTTCTGCCTCCATTCTACTTCCCTCTGTCTTCCTGCATAGGTTCCCATCCCCCTGCCATAACAGTTTAACTCCTCCCCAACAGCACTAGCAAACACTCCGTCTAGGACATTGGTTCCGGTCCTGCCCAGGTGCAGACCGTCCGGTTTGTACTGGTCCCACCTCCCCCAGAATCGGTTCCAATGCCCCAGGAATTTGAATCCCTCCCTTCTGCACCACTCCTCAAGCCACGTATTCATCTGCGCTATCCTGCGATTCCTACTCTGACTAGCACATGGCACTGGTAGCAATCCTGAGATTACTACTTTTGAGGTCCTACTTTTTAATTTAGCTCCTAGCTCCCTAAATTCGTCTCGTAGGACCTCATCCCGTTTTTTTACCTATATCTTTGGTATCTATATGCACCACGACAACTGGCTGTTCACCCTCCCTTTTCAGAATGCCCTGCACCTGCTCCGAGACATCCTTGACCCTTGCACCAAGGAGGCAACATATTATCCTGGAGTCTCGGTTTACCAGCATGTTATTTCTATCGCAGTATACAAATAAAACTACCTCTGCAATGGAAACAGTACTGACAGTCTCTCAGACAATATGACAGCTTGTTCCCATTAAGTGTGCTACTAGGTGCTGCAGGGCCTCAGGAGATATCAATACTTGAAGGGATTCCCATGCAGAAAGGGTTGAAAATTGCTAAAATCAAACACGTTTATGAAGAAGGGGTTTATTATTTTGCTACTCCCAATCCACGGAAGAAATCACCCCATTATACTATTGACCTGTAAATGATACTAGTAATGTGAAATAGGTATCCCAGACCCTGCAACTTAGGAACTGAGTGTGTTTTAGTCTTGGAGTAAGAGGTGACAATCTTGGTGCTGGACTATAATACACAACAGCCCTGCTCCACCCATTTCAGAAATCCCACAGACATTGCCATTACTCCTATCTCTGGTAGAATAATAAGCCATATTACAAAATCGAGAATTGATTAAATGAACAATTCTAACCTTGTGCTATGTTCTTCAGCCTGCTAAGGAAGAATATGAGTGGCTGTTGTAACAACTCCAATGAGATAAAAACAATGAACGGCTGGTATTACGTCTATAATGTACCTATGAATGACTCCACGAGGCAATGTGTTGTACTCAAACTGTAGTGACCTTGGTCCTTTACTCGTAACTCCAGAGTGAGGCAGCCACAAGGTGGCTCCCCTTTTATCCAGCCCCTGCCACCAGGGCAGGAAACCCCGGTCTCCACCAGTTGCACCCTCTAGTGGTGCCAGCATGTATATACAGAGTGTAAACCTTATTGATAGTACATCAGGTAAACAAGTCTCCATTGTATGCAACTATACAGTGACCACACAGAGAGTATATCTATAGTCTGCATATATAACATCACTCTCCCCCAAGTCCTTTGTGCTAATTACCTTTGTACTATATGCTCTGGCTTAGCTCGCCCCAGACTTAAGTGCCAATAGCCCTTGCACCTTGGCTGTGCCTTGGCTTGGCTCTCTCCCTGTTAACCCCCAGGTCCTTTTGCCACAACGTTGGGTAGTGGTTACCAGTTTGGATGGTTCGATGATGCATGGAGGTTCCAGAGGGTTCTGGGTATGATACATGTGTGTGTCCATGGCTACATACATCCACCTCTCCCCCACAGCGAGATCATGCAACTGGCCCGTTACATTAACATATAGAATCAGACACAGTGCAAGTACAAAGGAAGGAAGAAAAAACTTTTTTTTTTTAGTTTGTATCACGGCACATTGGTTCAATGACTTACATTCGTTACGTTTTATGGTTGTGTGCCAGGATTGGGTAGATTGCATAATTAGTTCAGTCATGGTCAGTACTGAGGTAGCAGTACAGGTATGCGAGGATGCTAGTTCCAGAGCAACCGGACAGGGTCCTAGTCGTCTGATGGCGGTGCTGCACCCCCTGCTAGCGGGGTGGGCTTGGTCCGCTCACCTAGTCAGGACTCAGGGCCTTTGCCGTTGCCTAGTGGTGGGCAGAGCCACAGATGTGTGCGGCCTCCCTGTCCTCCTTTGAGGGATGCAGAGTCTTCTGCCTGCTCTCTAACGGTGTTGGGAACCTGCCTGTTCCAGGTCCCGTTTGGGGAACTCGTTGGTTCTGACCTTTCGCTCCCAGACATGGCCGAGGTAGGGACTGGGTCTGGGGGCTGCACCGTCTCCACCCAGGTGGTGGGCAACGGCGGCCGACTGCGCGTATTGGCGGCGTTTTCGTTTCCAGGTCCGTGGCGAATAGTGCCATTGGGTGCCTGCAGCGTGGGATAGACCTGGGGCAGGATATCAGGATCAGTGCCTTCACCCTCCTGAGGTCACTGGCTTGCTACTTTTGGGGACATTCTATTCCCGACATCTCGCAACAACATTTTGTTCTTTACATTCTTAATCGGTTCGTTACATTGATTGCCATGCATACAATGTCTCTTTAAGTTCAATTGGTTGCAGGTCTCCTTTAAGAGAACCCTGCCACGCCACGCTGCACCTTGAGGACATCTTGCCTCTGTCTTCGAGGTCGACTGCCTTGATCCTTCTCTCCCGCGATTCTGCCACAAAAGCTGGAAGAGTGCCTGTGAATTCGATTTTCCTCCCCAGGAGTCCTGCCACTGGAGCCGGGAAGGTACTTTTAGGTCGTTCCGGTCAGATCATTGCCACGTAGTCGTGATGGATGGTTTGTGCCTCAGGTGCTGTGCTGGTCTGCTCTCTGGTGCCTGGCCCAAGCGAAGGTTAGGTTTTGTTCTGCCTCTGAGCACAGGGGACATCGATTGCTGGAGTGAAGAACATAATAAGAACATAAGAATTAGGAACAGGAGTAGGCCATCTAGCCCCTCGAGCCTGCTCCGCCATTCAACAAGATCATGGCTGATCTGGCCGTGGACTCAGCTCCACTTACCCGCCCGCTCCCTGTAACCTTTAATTCCCTTATTAGTTAAAAATCTATCTATCTGTGACTTGAATACATTCAATGAGCTAGCCTCAACTGCTTCCTTGGGCAGAGAATTCCACAGATTCACAACCCTCTGGGAGAAGAAATTCCTTCTCAACTCGGTTTTAAATTGGCTCCCCCGTATTTTGAGGCTGTGCCCCCTAGTTCTAGTCTCCATCCATGCTAATACATTTCCTCTGACTCCACGTACCTTTATCTTCTGCAGTAACCTTTTGTGTGGCACCTTATCGAATGCCTTTTGGAAATCTAAATACACCACATCCATCGGTACACCTCTATCCACCATGCTCATTATATCCTCAAAGAATTCCAGTAAATTAGTTAAACATGATTTCCCCTTCATGAATCCATGTTGCGTCTGCTTGATTGCACTATTCCTATCTAGATGTCCTGCTATTTCTTCCTTAATGATAGATTCAAGCATTTTCCCCACTACAGATGTTAAACAAACCGGCCTATAGTTACCTGCCTTTTGTCTGCCCCCTTTTTTAAACAGAGGCGTTACATTAGCTGCTTTCCAATCCGCTGGTACCTCCCCAGAGTCCAGAGAACTTTGGTAGATTATAACGAATGCATCTGCTATAACTTCCGCCATCTCTTTTAATACCCTGGGATGCATTTCATTAGGACCAGGGGACTTGTCTACCTTGAGTCCCATTAGCCTGTCCAGCACTACCCGCCCAGTGATAGTGATTGTCTCAAGGTCCTCCCTTCCCACATTCCTGTGACCAGCAATTTTTGGCATGGTTTTTGTGTCTTCCACTGTGAAAACCGAAGCAAAATAATTTTTTAAGGTCTCAGCCATTTCCACATTTCCCATTATTAAATCCCCCCTTCTCATCTTCTAAGGGACCAACTTTTACTTTAGTCACTCTTTTCCGTTTTATATATCTGTAAAAGCTTTTACTATCTGTTTTTATGTTTTGCGCAAGTTTACTTTCGTAATCTATCTTTCCTTTCTTTATTGCTTTCTTAGTCATTCTTTGTTGACGTTTAAAATTTTCCCAATCTTCTAGTTTCCCGCTAACCTTGGCTACCTTATATGCATTGGTTTTTAATTTGATACTCTCCTTTATTTCCTTGGTTATCCACGGCTGGTTATCGCTTCTCTTACCGCCCTTCTTTTTCACTGGAATATATTTTTGTTGAGCACTATGAAAGAGCTCCTTAAAAGTCCTCCACTGTTCCTCAATTGTGCCACCGTTTAGTCTGTGTTTCCAGTCTACTTTAGCCAACTCTGCCCTCATCCCACTGTAGTCCCCTTTGTTTAAGCATAGTACGCTCATTTGAGACACTACTTCCTCACCCTCAATCTGTATTACAAATTCAACCATACTGTGATCACTCATTCCGAGAGGATCTTTTACTAGGAGATCGTTTATTATTCCTGTCTCATTACACAGGACCAGATCTAAGATAGCTTGCTCCCTTGTAGGTTCTGTAACATACTGTTCTAAGAAACAATCCCGTATGCATTCTATGAATTCCTCCTCCAGGCTACCCCGTGTGATTTGATTTGACCAATCGATATGTAGGTTAAAATCCCCCATGATTACTGCCGTTCCTTTTTCACATGCCTCCATTATTCCCTTGATTATTGCCTGCCTCACCATGAAGTTATTATTTGAGGGCCTATAAACTACGGCCACCAGTGACTTTTTCCCCTTACTATCTCTAATCTCCCATTTCCACTGGATCTTCCCCATCCACCTTCTTCCGAGTAGCGTTGGACCATCACCTGCAACAATCCACAGAGGTAACTTGTGCACCGCGCCATTATGGATTAGAGTAAAATCCGCACTACCGAGGACTGGGATCGGCTCCTTGGTGTAGGTGCGCAACTTTTCCTGTACTGGAACCAGCTCGGGTCGTTTTTCGTTCCATAGCCTCTCAACGGCATCCTGGCCCATCACTGACTGGCTCACTCCCATGTCCACTTCCATGAAGACTGGAATGCCATCTTCACTGGAGGACAATCGGTGGTGCAGGTATACACTCCATACACTTCTTCTTTGGGCTGAGCTGCCTCTCTGGCCAAATCATCATACTGGATTCAAAGTCATCTACTGACTCCTCTGCTAGACGGTGAGTCATATTTCTTTCACACATAAACTGGAGGTGGCCCTTCATGTTACAGGCTTTGCATATGTACTCAGCAAACCGACACTGGTGAGCCCAATAGTTTCCTCCGCAACGCCAGCATGATGCTACTCGATTAGCACCCCTCGGCGGACTCTGAGTTCTGGAACCCTGAGGTCTGTGGTGGGAGGGTGAGGGGTGAGGGGCGGGAAGGGAGATCGCTGTGGGGGGGGGGGGGTGTGGAGAGAGATCGCTGTGGGGGGGGGGGGGTGGAGAGAGATCGCTGTGGGGAGGGGGGGAGAAAGATCGCTGTGGGGAGGGGAGGGAGAGAGATTGCTGTGGCGTGGGGGGGGAGAGAGATCGCTGTGTGGGTGGGTGTGGGGGGGGGCGGGAGGGGAGATCGCTGTGGGGGGGGGGGTGGAGAAAGATCGCTGTGGGGAGGGGGGGAGAGAGATCGCTGTGGGGTGGGGGAAAGTGCTGTGGGGGGGTGGAGAAATCGCTGGGGGGGTGGGGAGAGAGAGATTGGTGTGAGGGGGGAGAGAGATCACAGTGGGGGGGCCGGAGAGACTGGGGGGTGAGAGAGACTAATAAAATGTTTATTATAATTAATTAATAAAGGAGTAAATATGGCTTTATTCGACCATTTATAAAATAAGATCACTCTGGTGAACACACAATTTCCAGGCTCAGTGGTTATATTGCTATTCAAACTGCATTATTGGCTAACACTATAAAATACTAGAACACCAATCCATTTAAAAATACATCAAACTGTGGAGAACTATAAAGTTCTGTCTAGTATCAAACATGCCACACTTCTGTGAACCAATTATACCTGGCAGCTCTGTGTACATACAGCCCACTTAAGATCCACTTAAAGCATTTTTTCCAGGACGGTGTGCAATTCAGGCGGTATGTTGGCAGTATGTCATGAAACTTGCACTTTTCGGCGGTATGTGGGCGATTTTACATGGGTGGGCGGTGTGCAGACTGCCCAGCGTTATGTCACTCACGAATCTTCCGCCGGGTGGTATGTCGGTGATATGTAGCTGTTTTTTGATGAAACTTGTACGTTTCGATGGTAAGCGGGCAGTAGTGGGCGGTACGTCAATGAATTTCGGGCCCAATTGTGTGATGTAAGAGAGAACCTAGGTAAGAAATATTAATTGTTGTTAGAGTCATCAATAAAGGTCAATAACAGAAATAAGAAAAGGAAATTTACTGTCTCTGTCTCCATCTGTTTCCAAGTTGCATCAAAACCTAAACAAACCGCAGAAGTTGTCAGCTGACTGCAACTTCGGAACGGACAGTGTTTTAGTCATTTTGTGAGGTGACAAACTTGGTGCTGGACTACAATACACAACACCCCGACTCCACCCATTTCAGAAATCCTCACAGACGCTCTGATAGTGTAAGCATGATATAAATGATGATAAATATAACATTAAGCTTAGAACAGGCATAAAAAGAATGCAGCTGAGGCTGATTTACTAAGGATTGAATAATGTAGCCTACTGTGAACTTATAGAAGCAGCGACTGTTGCATTTTTTGGATTTACTCTCTATATTTCTTCCCAGGTTCAGTGTGTCAGACCACTCCTGCAGGTGAGGTTTCACTCCGTGGCTCCAGCGTGTACCTTTCCCTGCTCAATCTCGGCAAATTGTAGGAAGCCTAGAGACCAAACAGCAAACCTTTATTACTTTATTTCAGTTACTGCTTATATCACATACCCTCACGTGATCTCCCTTGACTTGGGAAGGTGGCAGAATAAACATTTTATTAGCTTATGGCTTAGGTTATAAACTACAAAACAGATTTACTAACCAGTATATGGATAAGTTAACAGTAGCAAATTATATCTCTGTAGATTTTCAGTAGTTATCGGCTTAACTATCCACCTGTAGAAAATAGGAATGTATCCGTTACATCGACTGTGCTAAACTGCAATATAACCCGGAATGATAACCTTTAAATGGGGGTTTGCTATTGATTATCCATAGAATCGCTCTGGCCTGTCCATCTCCCTGATAGCTTCAGGTGGACTACTTAATTTTAATAAGACAGGCTGTGGAGTACTTTGCAAAAGATGACTGGGACAAACCAAATTTAAATGAGGTGTCTCACACTCAGAAAGAGCTGCCAATTAAACACATATATAAATAAAATCCACAAGTTGCTTAGATTTGAATTGAACTCCTTCGGACATTATATTCTGCAGCTTTTATGTCAAAACAAGCTGGATCATTTTCTTTGCGTGAAACTGTTTTTTAACCCCATATATATCATGACAGAAAGAAAGAAATCAATAAAATGGTGCAGGCTAAGGCAAATATGTTTTACTTTCTGCCAGTTAAGCCTGCCAGTAGAGTGGAGAATCCCACCCAGCATGATCAGGATTATCAGTAATACAGTCTGTGCAGATTTTGCCATAGATTTGCAAATACCTTCAAAATAGCAAAGTGGACATGTTGAAAGTAAAAGTTGTGCTTTGTAAAGGGACATTTTGAAAGTTATTCCTTTAGTAGTGTATGGGAATTTTTACAAAGCCATTATTCGCCAACAAGAGAATGAATGCTCGTCACTTGCTGGGTTCACCACACGGTGGAGACTGCAGTCTGATATGTACATCAGTGGAAGTTCATTACACATCTGTGCTTCCGGCTACAAACTCCCCATAGCAAAAATCCTGCAGGCAATATATTGTGTACATGAAAACAATTTACTGCAATTTTTTGCTGAAATGATCTAAATCTGCATAGGATTGTGTAGTAGTTATTCTAGGGTAGCAAATTAACTCTATATTACTCTTGACCACTCAGTGTCATCATAAAATTCTATGAAGGGTGTGTTTTAGTTGGAATATTAATTACAAATTGAAAAGGGCATCCGCTCCCTGTCTCATCCATCAAAATGAAGTCTCCACTACAACAGTTATTGTCTTAAAGAAATCCTATAAAAGGAACAGATAATTTTATTACTAAATTGAAATAACAATATTGAAATAGTGCATTAGTATCACCAAGTTTGCTTTGCTTTTGGGTAATAATTTTTTCCATGTGGAAAGAGGGCCAACCAACTCCCTTTTTAAAGTGATATGGTTGATCTTCTGTCTCTGTGGATTCTTACTTGATTATCCTGCTACCAGCAATTGCTTACGTTTGGCATGAAACTACAGATTATTCTTGCACACCAATTCAAAACTTAGTCAAAGCTTATAAGAGATTTCGGGGGCGAAATTCAGGATGTTTGCGGCTCCCATTAGTGCCACCAGGGGGCACAAACGACTTTTCGCCGGCACAGCGACTGACTCCCGCGAAATTCTGCGAGTGTTTAGTGGTGGCGGTAACCGGTAGCACCCCACTCCGCTGATGACGACATCATCACCGTGCGCAGCGATCCATTTTCGCCCCAGAGCGAAAATTCGGTGCCCCCGAAACTGCCGCAGGCAAAAATTAAAGGTGAGGTGCAGATGGAAAAAAAAATGGCCGTGGCCTTCTTGTTGGTAGATCGCGAGGTCTGTGCCGCGATCTTGCTGCTCGGCACTCCGCTTGTGTGCCGGGCTGCTGCTCCCTGGTGGTCCAGCGATTGCCCCGTTTCCCGCCCGCAGAGTCGGCAGCTTGGCCCTCCCCTTTAGTGAAGTGTAGCGAACTTCGTACGGCTTTGTAACCCACTCCCGCCCCTGAGAGGAATTGCAGCGTGATATTGGGGGCAGCAAACCAAAGCTAGGTGGTGGGGCAGGACTTCTGCGTCTGGTGCAGGAACTCCCGCCTCGTGGATGTTATCGCGAATTGCGTAGTCTTAGTATTCCTTTTCTACAGAGCTCACTGATTAGGAGCAGGAGTAAGCCAATTTGGCCCTTCGAGCCTGCTCTGGCATTCAATAAGATCATTGCTGATCATCGACCTCAACTCCACTTTCCCACCCAATCCCCATATCCCTTAATTCCCCTAGAGTCCAAAAATCTATCTGTCTCAGTTTTGAATCGACTCAATGACTGAGCATCCACAGCCCTCTGGGGTAGGGTGTGTCTTCCACCCTTGGATCAAAGTTGGATCTTACGAATGCCTACTTACAACTTGAACTAGATGAGGAGTCTAAATCATGCTTGACTATCAATACTCATCTCGGCCTATATCAGTTTAATAGGCTACCATTTGGAGTGTCTTCCACCCCCGCCATATTCCAAGGGGTGAGGAACCAGAGTTTGCAAGGTACTGAAGGGGTAGTATGTTATTTGGATGACATACTAATTCCAGCACCAAACAGGCAATTTCACAATAATATATTGAATGAAGTCCTCAAACGGCTAGAGAAGCACAGAGTACGAGTGTCTGCTCGTAAGTGTGAGTTATTTAAAAACTCAGTGGAGTACTTCGGGTACAGAGTAGACAAAGATGGTTTACATCCAACTAAGGGAAAGTTGGATGCAATCAGAAATGCACCCACTCCCAAAAATGTCACTGAACTTCGATCATTTTTGGGTCTTTTGAACTATTATGGGAAGTTCCTACCAAATTTAGCTGCAGTGTTATATCCACTGAATGAACTCTTGAAAAAACAGGTCCATTGGAAGTGGTCAGAAGAATGCATCACAGCATTCAAGGAGTGTTTTGCACGCAGTTACTTATAGTGGCCAAGTCTAGATAAAGATATAGAGTGCATTGTCAGTCAGTGTACGCCATGTCAGTCGGTAAGGAAGAAACTACCATCAGTTCCATTACAGCCACGGAAAGGGCCTCCCAGGGTATGGCAAAGGTTACAAATCGATTTTGCTGAGCTAGAAGGACAACAATTGTTCATTGTGATTGATAGCCATTCGAAGTGGGTCGAGATGTTTCCAATGCAGAAAATAACAACAAATAAAACATTAGACATTTTGCTAAGATTATTTTCTTCATTTGGCCTCCCAGAAGAAATTGTTTCTGATAATGGACCACAATTTTGTTCAGAAGAATTTGCACAGTTCACGAGCAAAAATGGTGTGAAACATACCAAGGTTTCACCGTAACCCCTGCTTCAAATGCGCACAGTAAAAATTGTAAAACGTGCCCTCATCAAACAGATGTTGGATCCAAATCCAAAGAAGCGACAGTTGTCATTGGACCACAAATTGGCTTATTTTCTAATTACGTATCGTAATACTCCTCATAAAACTACTGGTAGAACACCAGCAGTTATTTCTCAAACGACAGTCATGAACCAGATTCTCGTTGTTAAAACCAAACTTGGCACAGTCCGTAGAAGAGAAACAATTAAGCCAGAAAGAGAATTATGATAGAGGTGGAGTAAAAGAGAGAAGTGTGAAATTAAATCAGAAGGTGAGAGTGAAGAACCATCACCATAAATGGTTAAAGTGGTTACCAGGAAGAGTGGTGAAGATATGTGGTCCTTGAACATATTCGGTTGATAATGGACAGGTTAGGTTTGTTCACATTGATCATATTTTACCTACAGACATGGAAGGAGTTGAAGGTTTGAATGATTCAATTATTTCTGACTCATCAGATAGTTTTGATACAAGTAGAGTACCAGTAGCATATCCTACATCAGATGTACTGGAAACAAGTCCAAGAGAAAGTCAGAGTTTAAGTCTGAGTCCGAGTCAGGCAGACAAACAGTCTGAAGTTGTAGTGAGTCCAAATGTAGATCAAGGACATCCCTTGGAGGAAAACGTTCCTCAGGATCAGCCTAGAATGAATCTAAGTTCGACACCATGTTTGGAAGATTCTGTCCAAGTGCGAAGATATCCTCTTCGAAACAGAAAACAAGTGGTAAGCTTGATTTGTAAAGTGGCAAAATAAGTCCATATCTTTTGTTATGTATAAACATGCAAGTTATGTATGATGATTATTTTGTTATAATTACTTCTTCATCAAGGAGGTAGAAGTGTAATATATATACCGGTAGCTCCACCCAATGGACTACTGTGGCATTACAGCCATTGCCGTTTACAACAATGAAGAGGGAACAAGTCACGTGACTTCTTCCTGAAGTTATCAGCCATCTTAAAGCCTGTGTGTTTGTGAGGTCATACCAAAAACATAACACCTAAAGTCCACAGAGAGTGGTGTGGCACGTGCTAAAAGGCTTGGCACTGACTTGCAATGGATCTACTCAGACCAGCTGTTCCCAGACATGGGTGCAGTGGTTTGTAACCCCGTGGCCTGCAGCATGATAGGGAGAATGAGCAGATGTGACACAGAGCAGGACAAGCTGCTGGAAAAGGCAGGAGGAGGAAGGGGAGAAGGGCTCTCGGCTGGAGGCCATATGCACCCAGGGTCTTCAGGGACCAATTCTCCTAGCTCAACCTCAGCGAGGGACAGTGCATGCAACATATCCATTTTAACAAGGTGTTACTCATTGAAATCTGCCACCTGCTGTAGGCAGATGTGCAGCCTCAGTCCAGAGCGAGTCCGGCATTGCCAGTGGCTGTAAAGGTGACTGTGGCCTTGAACTTCTTTGTGTTGGGCTCCTTCCAGGCTGGAGCAGACGGCATCTGTAACATCTCCCAATTCACTATCCACTCCGATGAGGCTCTATACGCAACGAGAGCTGAATACATTTCATTCTCTCTTGCCATGGAATCTGATAGAGCAGAACCAAAGACTTCTCCACTTGCAGCATCACATCCTATCACCTCACCAACTTTAAACAACTCTGGGAAGGCCCAAGCACTTCTACAAACTTGCACAGAGCCGGTAGAAATTAATTAGCAATTAACCTGAGAGTGGTTGATGATCCCTTTAAATAGTGCTGTTGGGGGGAAGGGGAGGGGAGTCCTTGCTGCTGCGAGGTTACCACCGGACGTTAGCTCTAGCGTTGATGATGAAAATGGCGTCAAATCAACATTGCACTCATACTTCAGCACACGCTCCCAACGCCTGCCCTATGGCCCTTACCAAAATGGATATGTAAAGAGAAAAAGGTTAGTAAAGACAAACGTAGGTCCCCTGCAGTCAGAATCAGGGGAAGTCATAACGGGGAACAAAGAAATGGCGGACCAATTGAACAAGTACTTTGGTTCGGTATTCACGAAGGAGGACACGAACAACCTTCCGGTTATAAAAGTGGTCGGGGGGTCTATTAAGGAGGAGGAACTGAGGGAAATCCTTATTAGCCGGGAAATTGTGTTGGGGAAATTGATGGGATTGAAGGCCGATAAATCCCCAGGGCCTGATGGACTGCATCCCAGAGTACTTAAGGAGGTGGCCTTGGAAATAGTGGATGCGTTGACAGTCATTTTCCAACATTCCATTGACTCTGGATCAGTTCCTATGGAGTGGAGGGTAGCCAATGTAACCCCACTTTTTAAAAAAGGAGGGAGAGAGAAAACAGAGAATTACAGACCGGTCAGCCTGACATCGGTAGTGGGTAAAATGATGGAATCAATTATTAAGGATGTCATAGCAGTGCATTTGGAAAGAGGTGACATGATAGGTCCAAGTCAGCATGAATTTGTGAAAGTGAAATCATGCTTGACAAATCTTCTGAAATTTTTTGAGAATGTTTCCAGTAGAGTGGATAAGGGAGAACCAGTTGATGTGGTATATTTGGACTTTCAGAAGGCGTTCGAAAAGGTCCCACACAAGAGATTGATGTGCAAAGTTAGAGCACATGGGATTGGGGGTAGTGTACTGACATGGATTGAGAACTGGTTGTCAGACAGGAAGCAAAGAGTAGGTGTAAATGGGTACTTTTCAGAATGGCAGGCAGTGACTAGTGGGGTACCGCAAGGTTCTGTGCTGGGGCCCCAGCTGTTTACACTGTACATTAATGATTTAGATGAGGGGATTAAATGTAGTATCTCCAAATTTGCGGATGACACTAAGTTGGGTGGCAGTGTGAGCTGCGAGGAGGATGCTGTGAGGCTGCAGAGCAACTTGGATAGGTTAGGTGAGTGGGCAAATGCATGGCAGATGAAGTATAATGTGGATAAATGTGAGGTTATCCACTTTGGTGGTAAAAACAGAGAGACAGACTATTATCTGAATGGTGACAGATTAGGAAAAGGGCAGGTGCAAAGAGACCTGGGTGTCATGGTACATCAGTCATTGAAGGTTGGCATGCAGGTGCAGCAGGCGGTTAAGAAAGCAAATGGCATGTTGGCCTTCATAGCAAGGGGATTTGAGTACAGGGGCAGGGAGGTGTTGCTACAGTTGTACAGGGCATTGGTGAGGCCACACCTGGAGTATTGTGTACAGTTTTGGTCTCCTAACCTGAGGAAGGACATTCTTGCTATTGAGGGAGTGCAGCGAAGGTTCACCAGACTGATTCCCGGGATGGTGGGACTGACCTATCAAGAAAGACTGGATCAACTGGGCTTGTATTCACTGGAGTTCAGAAGAATGAGAGGGGACCTCATAGAAACATTTAAAATTCTGACGGGGTTAGACAGGTTAGATGCAGGAAGAATGTTCCCAATGTTGGGGAAGTCCAGAACCAGAAGTCACAGTCTAAGGATAAGGGGTAAGCCATTTAGGACCGAGATGCGGAGGAACTTCTTCACCCAGAGAGTGGTGAACCTGTGGAATTCTCTACCACAGAAAGTTGTTGAGGCCAATTCACTAAATATATTCAAAAAGGAGTTAGATGAGGTCCTTACTACTAGGGGGATCAAGGGGTATGGCGAGAAAGCAGGAATGGGGTACTGAAGTTGAATGTTCAGCCATGAACTCATTGATTGGCGGTGCAAGCTAGAAGGGCCGAATGGCCTACTCCTGCACCTATTTTCTATGTTTCTATGTTTCTATGGCGACTGGCACAGCCCGCACCAGAGCTGTGCGCGCGCAGCACAGATTCAATTTTTGACACAAAACATCAGCCATAGTGCTGAAAAATCAGGCGCTACAGAGCCGAATTTCTAGCTCAAATTTCTCTTTACCGGATGAGTAGAAATTTCCTCCATTTAAATATTGGGAAGACCGAAGCCATTGTCTTTGGTCCCCGTCACATAAGAAAATAAGAACATAAGAAATAGGAACAGGAGTAGGCCATTATCCCCCTGATAATGCTCCACCATTCAATAAGATCATGGCTGATCTGATCCTGGTCTCAGCTCCACTTCCCTGCCCGCTCCCCATAACCCTTGACTCCCTTATCATTCAAAAATCTGTCTATCTCCGCCTTAAATATATTCAAAGACCCAGCCTCCACAGCTCTCTGGGGTAGAGAATTACAAAGATTCACGACCCCCTGAGAGAAGACATTCCTCCTCATCTCCATTTTAAATGGGCGACCCCTTATTCTGAAACTATGCCCCCTAGTTCTAGATTCCCCCACGAGGGGAAACATCCTCTCTGCATCAACCATGTCACGCCTCCTCAGAATCTTTTATGTTTCAATAAGATCACCTCTCAATCTTCTAAACTCCAATGAGTATAGGCCCAACCTGCTCAACCTTTCTTCTGCGTTCCCTAGCTATCAACTCCATTCCTCTCCCTTGTATCTGTCTGATGCTGAACCAGACTGTTCGCAACCTATTTGACCCTGAATTGAGCTTCCGGCCACATAGCCATGGCATAACTAAAACCGCCTAATTTCACCACCTCCATAACATCGCCCATCTCCGCCCCTGCCTCAGCTCATCTGCTGCTGAAATCCTCATCCATTCCTTTGTTATCTCTACACTTGACCACTCCTGACTGGCCTCCCACATTCTACCCTACGTAAACATGAGGTCATTCAAAACTCGGCAGCCCATGTCCTAACTTGCACCAAGTCCCACTCACCCATCACCCTGTGCTCGCCGATCTACATTGGCTCCCGGTTAAGCAATGCCTCGATTTACAAATCCCTCCATGACCTCGCCCCCTCCCTATCTCTGTAATCTCCTCCAGCCTCACAACCCCCCCGAGATGTCTGTGCTCCTCAAATTCTGCCCTCTTAAGCATCCCTGATTATAACTGCTTGACCATTCAGTGGCCGTGCCTTCAGCTGCCTAGACCCCAAGCTCTGGCACTCCCTCCCTAAACCTTTCTCCCTCTCCTCTCCTTCCTCCGGTAAGATGCTCCTTAAACACCACCCCTTTGACCAAGCTTTTGGTCATCTGCTGTAATTTCTTCTCATGTGGCTTGGTATCAAATTTATTTGTTTTGTCTTAAAACACTCCTGTGAAGCGCCTTGGGATGTTTTACTACGTTAAAGGCACTAAATAAATACAAGTTGTTGTTGTTACTGTCTTTATCCCATTCTTTATTATCGGGGCTGCCATATGTCTGAAGTGCCACTATATGGCCGTGATTTCTCCACACACGACAGGATCGATGTGGCCGGTGTTAATGGTGTGTGGACTTGAGCCTGCTCTCTCTCGCAAATCTTCCAATGATTGGGCTTGTTAAACCCGCCCTGCATGCTTCTCGGCCAATTAAGAGGAAGCCGGACTGATGACATAATTTGATGATGCGTCATCTGCCGGTTTCTTTAAAGGGACCTTGGCCACAATGATTTTGACAGATCCTCTGTCAGTGTTCAACAGCACTGAGGAGCTGCAAACACCGACAGGCACCGAACAGAGGTGCACAGCTGCACCAACTCTCTCATGACTCCCTCCAGATGCTTAGGGAGGGAGTCACAGAACGCAGGGAGGTCCTCTTCCCTTCCCATGGGTGGAAGAGACCTCCCCAGGAGACCAACACAGCCTGGTTGCACATTGTACAGGAGAGCACAAGCAGGAATGTCGTCAGGAGGACCAGGCTGCAGTGATACAAGCCTTTCAATGCTCTCAGTAGATCACGAAATGTTACTGCAAAGCCACACTCAACCTCATCCTGCTGTGCCACTCATCACATCCCCATCACTCTGCCTTCCCTACCCTACCCCTGCACATCCTTACTCACACCAACTTACCTTGCAGCTCCACCCATCCCTCTAACTACATTATTACATCCCCATCTTATGAGCCACCACTCACACTCACCCTCATACCAACTTACAACACACAAGGGTAGGCACTTGGGTCCTTTAGCCAATGTTCATGTATAGTTAATGTTGATGTATTGTCAAATATTGAAATCTTTATTTTAAGCACTTTGCATTCTTGGACAGATTTGTGAGCACCTTTGGAAGTGACTTAATGAGCTGTAGTTAATGGTGAGACATAAGGGTACTCCCCACAATGGTGATGAGTGTGAAAGGAACGGGTTGGACATTGCAGGGATGCTTTATGGAGCTGGTGTGGGGTGGTGCCAACCTGGTGCATCATGTGGCAGTCAGGGTGCACAGCGCAAAGTGAAGTAAGTGTGGCCATGGTGAGGTGGCCTCCCGGGCAGCTACGTGGTCAGGTGCTGATGCCTGTGTACTGTGCAGCATCAGGTGATTGCGGAGAAGGTTGGTGTTGTTGGTGATACTGGTGTGCCTGGTGATGTTGGTGTTGGGCTGATCATGGTGGGATTCTGAGGACCAAGGTGAGATTTTTTTCAAGGGCACCGATGCTGCTGGAATAGATGGCAGGTGAGGTTGAGATAACAGAAGTGATCTGTCAATGGCGAGAGAGATTGCTCCAAGGAGGTGACAGTGAATAGAGAGTCCACTGCAAATACTTCCAACTGGCATACAGCTCAAAAGTCTCTTTCAAAACCTGAAGGTTTCAGCTTCTGACATTGGAAAGTGAACAGCTGTGAAATGGTAGCTTTAATATCACTTCTGCAGCTGTCGACTAGCCAAAGCAATGGAGAGTCACTGAGAAACCGACACACTTACCTGGCGTGAAACCCGAGGCACAGCAAACCCATCAAAAGATTGCTAAAATTGTAAGTGCCTGCTTTCAAGCCTCTTAACTACCATTTAAGTACATTTTAGTTATGTAAATGACCTTTCCTGCCACTTCCTGTCGGATCTGCAATTTGAACGCAGATATGACAGCTGAGAAACTGACACGGAGGCGGGTTTAGAGCGGAATCCTGACCCGCTGTCAATCACGGCCATTTTGACAGCCTCAGGGCTGGGAAGGTTCCGGCCTATGTGTCACTTTTCAGCAAGATATTTGATTGGTGGAAATGTCATGGTTTTATCAATCACATAGTTACTACAGGCTGATCAGATATGAGAACAGATTGGGCCAAGTCAGCATGGATTTAGGAAAGGGAAATCATGCTTGACAAATCTTCTAGAATTTTTTGAGGATGTAACTAGCAGAGTGGACAAGGGAGAACCAGTGGATGTGGTGTATTTGGACTTACAAAAGGATTTTGACAAGGTCCCACACAAGAGATTGGTGTGCAAAATTAAAGCACATGGTATTGAGGGTAATGTACTGACGTGGATAGAGAACTGGTTGGCAGACAGGAAGCAGAGAGTCGGGATAAACGGATCCTTTTCAGAATGGCAGGCAGTGACTAGTGGGGTGCCGCAGGGCTCAGTGCTGGGACCCCAGCTATTTACAATATACATCAATGATTTAGATGAAGCAATTGAGTGTAATATCTCCAAGTTTGCAGATGACACTAAGCTGGGTGGTGGTGTGAGCTGTGAGGAGGATGCTAAGAGGCTGCAGGGATGATTTGGACAGATTAGGTGAGTAGGCAAATGCATGGCAGATGCAGTATAATGTGGATAAATGTGAGGTTATCCACTTTGGTGGCAAAAACACGAAGGCAGGATATTATCTGAATGGCGGCAGATTCGGAAAAGGGGAGGTGCAACGAGACTTGGGTGTCATGGTACATCAGTCATTGAAAGTTGACATGCAGGTACAGCAGGTGGTGAAGAAGGCAAATGGTATGTTGGCCTTCATAGCTAGGGGATTTGAGTATAGGAGCAGGGAGGTCTTACTGCAGTTGCAGATGAGGCCTCACTGGAATATTGTGTTCATTTTTGGTCTCCTAATCTGAGGAAGGACATTCTTGCTATTGAGGGAGTACAGCGAAGGTTCACCAGACTGATTCCTGGGATGACAGGACTGACATATGAGGTGAGACTGGATCGTCTGGGCCTTTATTCACTGAAGTTTAGAAGGATGAGAGGGGATCTCATAGAAACATATAAAATTCTGACGGGACAGGACAGGTTAGATGCAGGAAGGATGTTCCCGATGTTGGGAAAGTCCAGAACCAGGGGACACAGTCTAAGGATAAGGGGTAAATCATTTAGGACTGAGATGAGGAGAAATTTCTTCACTCAGAGAGTTGTTGATCTGTGGAATTTTCTACCTCAGAGAGTTGTTGATGCCAGCTCATTGGATATATTCAAGAGGGAATTGGATATGGCCCTTATGGCTAAAGGGATCAAGGGGTAGGGAGAGAAAGCAGGAAAGGGATACTGAGGTGAATGATCAGCCATGATCTTATTGAATGGTGGTGCAGGCTCGAAGGGCTGAATGGCCGACTCCAGTACCTATTTTCTATGTTTCTATGTAACTACAAGAACAAAACAGTCATGTGTGCGCCTGCTCCCAGGCTGGCTATGATCCCAGAACTCTGTAACCAGCATCCTACCTCCCAGGCTATGGGCCTCATTCTCCTCCAGCTCTTTCTACTTCCTACCTCCAACTTGTCCTTATCTTCTTGCCCGCTCCAAGCACTCCCAGCCTCCTGAGTCAGCATCCGTACTTTTGTCCCTAAGCTCAGGCCCACTTCTAACTAAAGAAATGAACACTTATATCCATGGCTTTGATGGTAATAAAATCATCTTGAGTGAGTGTCATTTTAATGTTTCCAGTGGATGGAAACTTTTCTCCTATCACTTCTCAGCTGGACATGGTCACTATATTTATTTTCCACTACAACTTAAGGTTTTATTTTGGTGCTCGAGGGAACGGTGTAAGGGTGCAGAGCATGAGAATCGGCAACAAAACCTTTTAGTAACTAGCACAACACAGGAATTCATTGCTCATTGTGCGACTGTCATGTGACAGTGGTTGGTCATGTTTATCTTAGTCTTTTAATAAATTCGGCTCAGAGCTTCTTCACCTCGTGGACCTTCTACCTGCAAACTGATGATGGCAAAGTAGTTGTATTCCAGGTACAATGTTGAAGGTACGTGGTCATGGCCCTCCCCCCACCTGTGAGAGAACAGCTCCGCAGGTCGGGCTATAAACGAGCTGGAGCGGCATATCACTTCAAGCTCCAGCGCGAGCTGCTCCAAGTGTGTGAGGATTTTGAGCTGGGCGGCTGGGTGATGTCATCAAAACCCCGGTCACCTTTTTGGAGCGTGGGCAGGAACATCGGCAGGACCCAGGTACAGAGGAGTGGGAAGGTCAGGGCGGGTAAGTGGCGAGTGTTTGTGGCGAGATGCGGAGAGTGTTTATGGTGGAGGAGCGGCGAGAGATCGTGGCGGAGGTGCAGCAAATGAGGGTACGGGGCCCAGAAGAGCCGAGGGCCCAGGGGCAGCACGGGCCCAGCCCACACTGCAATATGTGTGGGCACTAGGTCCGTGCAGCAGAGCAGGTCTCCAATCATCTTGGCTAACCCTTGCCACTGGACCAAGACCTAGCTCTGTCGAGCCCGTGTGGTGGCTGGTGTTCAACGGTCACCCCATGTTAAAAAAAATCCACACACAGGCATCTTCCACCCCCTCAACTGGAGTTCAGGACTGGAACATCGGGTCCTTCATTGAAACACCTGTGAACTCATGGAAGCAAGTCATCCTCGTTCGAGCGACCGCCTATGATGATGTTGAGTCTTTTATAATATGGGGCAAATAAAAACCTTATTTTTCTTTGGTCCATGAACAAAGCTATGGGAGATTGACTAACGTATATTGTATATAAACTTTTATGTAATCGATTAAAACAGCAAGATTTTTCAAAGTTATTTATTTAAAAACACAACAAGTAGGATCTTTACATGACATAGAACATTGTCACTTGTCTTTAATTAAATAACAAAAATAATTCCAATAAATGGTCATTAACTTCTTTCAACATGTTATTTCGGTAAATAAAATGGGACACTTGAGCTGTCATATTAAATGTGCAGGTGTATTCTGGTAGTGGTGACAGACAGCGACGCGAAGCAGCATGAGAGAAATTACAAATGACCTGATAAAATATGAAGCCAGGTTTTAACGTACATCACACATTTGAAATACATGTGGCATTTTTTTTCAATGGATTTTACATGGAATATGTTTTATGATGTAAAAATCAGGCAATGTCTTGTAGGCCGTCGCACAAATTAATCATGAGCCACACACTCCAACAAGACAAAGCAAGGGGGCTCTTCACTCGAGTGAGCCATTTGTCTATACACATTGCTTGACATCAGAGCGTTATCACGCTGTACACAGTTATGGTACATAAGAATATCATTACATTTATTGGAGTACATCAATCGTTTGATTACTTAATATTTATAACAGAAAACAAAACATCTGAATACATGGTCTCCATATATGAAAAACATTGAACACAGCAGTAAACATTCCATGCATGTTAGCAGATAGCAGCACATGTCTCACCGTGCATTAGTTGCATATGCAAAACAGACATTCATGTTTTGTTTTTTAATTATTGAACATCAATACCTTCCAAAACAACATCAGCTGACTGATGTGTACAATTTGTGAGATATGTAGCACAACCATGAAGGCGCTAACTTCATTCTGATGGATTAAAACAAACTTACCAAAATCACAACATTTTATACTAAAATATTCAATATCATATTTCTATATCCTTGCACTTTAAAAAGGTCATAAATTATTATTTATGAACCCCCCCCCCTCCATATATATATTTTCGCTGTGCAAATGAGCTCTCTAGCTCCACAAAGCTTAAGTCACAATCAAAACCAATATTTCACCTTGGTTTATTTCTGTGGGCTGATTACAAGCAAATGAAAAGTGGTATAACAAGTATGGCTCAGAAGCTTATCTATAGCATTCTGGATCTTTGCTCTTCTCTCAACTATTGCTACACAATCAACAATGGGATTGAATGTGCAATCAGCTCGACATGGCAAGAATCTAAAATGACACTTAGGTGTCAGCTGTGGCTCAGTGGATAACACTGTTGCCTTTGAGTCAGAAGGTTGTGGGTTCAAGTCCCACTCCAGAGATTTGAGCACAAAATCCAGGTTGATACTTCAGTGCTGTACTGAGGAGTGCTATATTGTCGGAGGTGCTGTCTTCAGATATGTGGACAGGGTGAGATGAAGTGCTCCTCCCACCTCCTTTATGTGTGGAGCATAAACATTGGCATAGACCTGTTGGGCTGAATGGCCTGTTCTGTGCTAAAATACAACGTTATACTATGTAACATGGTTAGTAATTGGATAAACAACCATCAAGTTTGATAAAAGAAAAAGAAGGAAAGGCAAATTATATAACATAATAGGCAATGGGGTTTAAGCAGGTGCTGGGTTAGAATATCTGAGATCTGGGTCTGAACCCAGTTGCAATGGAGGCAATTAAAGTTACTCCTGCTTGTTGTTATGGTGCAAAGTGAAATAGGTTTGAGCAATATTTTTTTTTCCAATTTGGGTGCTAACGCAGCGAGACCACGGAGCAGCGAGACCACGGAGCAGCGAGCTTAGCGCTTGGTGACATCACTTGCCTGACCTCGTGGGATCTACCATAGTTGGTCTCATTAACGATTCGTAGCAAGCTCCTAGCCTGAATTGGGCTTGTTTATGGGAGCTCGCTGACGGCAGTGGAGTAGGAAATAGGACACGTCTGCAGTTCTTAAAGGCTCTAACTGCTGTTTTCAAGGGATACTTCATTGTTGCTACAACAAAGCAGCAGAGCAATTCCTTTTTCAGATGGACCTTTAGGAGGTGCTGATGGAAGAAGTGCGGCAAAGGAGTGTTGCCCTCTTTGGTATACAGGTACCAAGGCACCTCCTCACAGAAGACATGTCCAAGCTACTACCAGAGCGATGGCGTACGTCGATGAGCGAACGGAGAACATGGGAGAAGGCGAGGAAATGTGTTACTAGCTTCTGAAATGCATCATATTAAGTAGATAAACAAAGTAAGCAGACCAGTTTCTTCTCGCACAATTACACTGTGACTGAGGCTGCATGTCAAGTCCTCTTTCGAAGCTTTACTTATGTGTGGATACTGGAGCATGACAGACATTTTTACCACCACTTCAAATTGGAACCATTGTTGCATGACCATTTGGAAAGGTGACCCCATAAACCAAATGTAGCACATGATGAACCTGCGTAATGCATGGTCATTCACTCCTGCATTAGCTGGGCAGCAGGGCAGCCATTGGCTGTCTACATCAATGTGCGCATCTAGCATCCAGCTCTGCTTACAGGACAAAGTGGTATACAACAGGAAGGAGCAAACCAGAACCAGAGGACGAACCCCCCCCCCCCGACCCTCTTCCAAATCTCATCCACGTTGCCATTCAATCTCTGTGCACAGAGCTGTGCCATATTTGAACCGGGGAGGATTTTATTCTTTCAATGTCCAGCTGGTGTGAAACCTCGAGCACAGAATAATGCTTCTACAGAAGCTCTCACTATGCCTCCATTTTAAGTAAATCATCTGTTCCAGCTTTATTTGATGGGGAAGGGTGAAAGGATGATTCTGGAAGAGCGAGGCTACCTCTACAGCCATGGTTCATGACATCCTTGTGCCAATCATAGACAGAAGCAGAGTGCAGGTACAAAGTAGTTCATACTATAACCGGACTGATTATCCAATAAACTATTGGGATCTTAAAACATTGCTTTAGATGCCTTGACTGATCAGAGGAGTGCCATTTATACAACTCGCCCCTCTTTCCAGGTCCCATGAATAACTGTCATCTGTTGCATGCTCTATACCATCTCCCTGCAAAGACGTCTTACGATGGGGTTGGAAGAACAGATCAGCAAAGGCAAAGTCCATGGAAGAAGGGAAGGATGAAATGGCTGTAAGGAATTAGCTGTTCAGCCACTAGTGCAGTGAGGAAGACTGGTGTGCCTGGCATTAATTCAAGAGGCCTTCTAATGAACGTCAGTGAAACCTGCAATCTACATCTACAAACTTGCCCTCCCAAAACCACCTCTACATACACGTTCCTGTACAATTCTTCAAAAAACATCTATTCCCATCTTTTGCTGTGCGCCTTCTTTATTCTAGTCAATGGCTTGCAGATACTCAGCACTTTATCTTATGTTCTTATTCAAATCAGGTGTAATGCATTTATTGAATTCATGGTATGGTGTGTGTTATTAGTGTGTTTTTGTAAAAATTCTCCCCCTTTGTGCTGATGGGTTGTATGTGACGTTCAGCACTTAACCTAGTCCTTCCCCTAAGTAATGTCCTTATGGAAAGAGTAGGTGTGCTGGCTGCAAGGTGTCACTGCTGTCCTGCTGGGATTCAGGTAGCTCTAGATCTCCTTGTGGCATGCATTGCAATGGTCCTACACCCAAGCCAACCACATCTGATGTCTGTTCTGGCTGCCTGCTTCCTGGCACCTCTGCTGTTATTTGTGCAAGAATGTTTCAGACCAGAAGTTCTGTGAGCTTAAGAGGCAGCCATTGACCTGTCAATCACTCTATTGGTCACTCCATCATGTCCACTGATATGACTGAGAACAGAACTTTGAGCAACTATGAGATCTATGAATCTCTGCCTTCTCTGTAGCTGATCTCCTGGCATTATAAAATGCAGCCAAGAATGCATTTTTTGGACTTGAACTCCAGGCCTCTACAATAGCAGTGTGAGCATTAATGAGAGCTGCTTCCACTGCACTTATTACTTGCATGGCTCTGTGGCAGCTGCCACAGGAGCTGTCATGTGCTTCATGACAGACTGCAGTGCAGATAGCCATTCAGCCAAGATTTGTGTAGATCTAGGCAAGAGATTCCTCTATACTTCTCCAGAGTTTACGGCGTGTGTTCCACAGAGACCAGTGACTCAGATGGACAATCCTGCTAAGAAAGAAATCTCTGTGTCAAAACAGATCCTGTGAGGTCTGCAGCTGTACATAGCACAGCAGAATCAGAAACCATTCCAGGCGTCTAGCCAGCAGTTTCCACCTATTTACACCTATGCACTGTCTATACACTTTGGTTTGTGTGTGCGTGTCTATGCTGGTGCTTGGTAGAGGTGGTGGTTGTGACGCAGGTTGTTGTGAGCTGCGAGGTTCCTTCACTGGTTTTGCCTTCACTCTGTTCCTCCAATTCTGAGAAAGGAACAAAATGATGTCCTAATTAACCATTCTCAAAAACTTGTGTGACATTTTTTTGTGATGTTGCTTTAAGTTCAATGTGTGACTGTGCAACACTCACTTGGTCTGACAATGACATGAACATTATAATACTCACTCGGAGCTCAGGGTATTTCCAGCTTCACCGCTGCTCACTCGCTCAATGCTGTCCTGTCCAATGATGGATGTCAGGAGTGGCCATTTCAAATAGAGTTGGGTGTTGAATTGTTTAGGGCCACCACCAGTACCCATGTGCCCCGCTGATTAAACACCTAAGATATTGAGATATTGCAATGATGTGGAGTACAGACACACTTTGCAGCTTCAAGGCCTGATACAAATTGAACAAGCAGCATCCTGATTTACATTCCTTGTGTGAACCCACTTAAGAATTGATGTGGCCCATACAAGTTAGTATTTCACTTGTACTTTGTATCTTTCTTATTTGGATATATCCCCATTGTGGTAAGCACACATTTCCCTGGTTCTCTGGTGCCAGTACTGCACTGGTTAACCCCTTACTGGTTGCTACGTGTGACAGGTGTTCTTCATTCACAAAAGCAAAATACTGCGGATACTGGAAATCTGAAACAAAAACAGAAAATGCCGGAAATATTCAGCAGGTCAGGCAGCATCTGTGGAGAGAGAAACAGAGTTAACGTTTCAGGCCAATGACCTTGCGTCAGAACTGGAAACAGAGATGTAACAGATTTTAAACATGTGCAGGGACAGGGAAGGGGGGCGGGGATGGGGGGTGGATGGGAGGGGGGGGATGGTGGGGGGATGGGGGGTAGGGGATGGGGGGTGGATGGGAGGGGGGGATGGGGGGTAGGGGATGGGGGGTGGATGGGAGGGGGGGATGGTGGGGGGATGGTGGGTAGGGGATGGGGGGTGGATGGGAGGGGGGGGTGGCGGGGGGATGGGAGGGGGGGGATGGTGGGGGGATGGGGGGTAGGGGATGGGGGGTGGATGGGAGGGGGGGGATGGCGGGGGGATGGGAGGGGGGGATGGTGGGGGGATGGGGGGTAGGGGATGGGGGGTGGATGGGAGGGGGGGATGGCGGGGGGATGGGGGGTAGGGGATGGGGGGTGGATGGGAGGGGGTGGATGGGGGGTGGATGGGAGGGGGGGGATGGTGGGGGGATGGGGGGTAGGGGATGGGGGGTGGATGGGAGGGGGGGGATGGTGGGGGGATGGGGGGTAGGGGATGGGGGGTGGATGGGAGGGGGGGGATGGCGGGGGGATGGGGGGTAGGGGATGGGGGGTGGATGGGAGGGGGGGGATGGCGGGGGGATGGGGGGTAGGGGATGGGGGGTGGATGGGAGGGGGGGGATGGCGGGGGGATGGGGGGTAGGGGATGGGGGGGGGAAGAAAGAACAAAAGGGATGGTCTGTGATAGGCTGGAAAGCAGGAGAGATTAAATGACAAAAGGTATGATGGTGCAAGTCAAAAGGGGGTGGTAAGGGAACAAAAGATGTGTCTAGAAGAGGTGTAAATGGGAATGGCAGAATCATCACCAGCTGCCATGTGAAAAAAATAGGGATAGAGGTTATGGTCTGAAATTGTTGAACTCGATGTTGTCCAGAAGGCTGTAAGATGGGGTGCTGTTCCTCGAGCTTATGTTGAGCTTTGTGGGTGACGGGACTGGGTGCGAGTTAAGACACTGGGCAGCGAGCACAGGGGGTGATGGGTGAGCGGGACTCGGTGCGAGTTAGGACACGGGGCAGCGAGCACAGGGGGTGATGGGTGAGCGGGACTCGGTGTGAGTTAGGACATGGGGCAGCGAGCACAGGGGGTGATGGGTGAGCGGGACTTGGTGCGAGTTAGGACATGGGGCAGCGAGCACAGGGGGTGATGGGTGAGCGGGACTTGGTGCGAGTTAGGACACGGGGCAGCGAGTTCAGTGGTGATGGGTGAGCAGGACTTGGTGTGAGTTAGGACATGGGGCAGCGAGCACAGGGGGTGATGGGTGAGCGGGACTCGGTGTGAGTTAGGACACGGGGCAGTGAGCATAGGGGGTGATGGGTGAGCGGGACTCGGTGCGAGTTAGGACACGGGGCAGCGAGCACAGGGGGTGATGGGTGAGCGGGACTTGGTGTGAGTTAGGACACGGGGCAGCGAGCACAGGGGGTGATGGGTGAGCGGGACTCGGTGTGAGTTAGGACATGGGGCAGCGAGCACAGGGGGTGATGGGTGAGCGGGACCCGGTGCGAGTTAGGACACGGGGCAGTGAGCACAGGGGGTGATGGGTGAGTGGGACTGGGTGCGAGTTAGGACACGGGGCAGCGAGCACAGGGGGTGATGGGTGAGCGGGACTTGGTGCGAATTAGGACACGGGGCAGCGAGCACAGGGGGTGATGGGTGAGCGGGACTTGGTGCGAGTTAGGACACGGGGCAGCAGAGCTTTTGGTATAAATGGAAAGTAAAGTCAGCCAGGGTGCAAAACAATCCTGTCATTTGGCCAGCAGGCAGGTTATTCCCTTTCAGTACCTGATCATCAAGCATGGGAATAAATTTGCACCTTTGGTGCTCTGGAAAGGATGGAAAATTGTTGGGAGTACATGCCCGAATTCCCGATGAGAGAACTCGCTCCTGGGGATTATCATGTATGTAACCTTCATGTAACTGTAACCTTCATGTAACAACACTGCATACTGTATACACCTAAGAAATGCACACCTTGGCCACAGGGGGTGAACTTGTGGGAGACACTCCTCACCTGATCATCCAGGTATATAAAGGGAGGTTCCACGCAGGGTCATCACTTCTTGGTCCTGTGAATAAAGGTTCAGGTCACAGAGTGACCTTGTCTGCAGAATGTGCCTCGTGTAAATTTATAGTAGTGTGTAGGGACATTACATTTGGCGACGAGAAACGGGAATCAACGACTCACCAGAATAGCCACCGGTAGCACGGAGGAACAGTACTGTGTTGGTGAGGACTGGGGTGATTTCGTTGAGAGGCTCCAGCAGAGCTTTGTCACGAAGGACTGGCTGGGAGAGGCAGCGGCTGACAAGCGAAGGGCGCATCTACTGACCAGCTGTGGACCTAAGACGTACGCATTGATGAAAGACCTGCTCGCACCCGAGAAGCCGGCGGACAAAACCTTTGAAGAGCTCAGCAAACTGATCGGTGAGCACCTCAAACCGGCGAGCAGTATACACATGGCCCGACACCGATTCTATACACACCGACGTCGGGAAGGACAGAGCATAACAGACTTCGTTGCGGACCTTCGGCGCTTGGCCAGCCTCTGTAAGTTCACAGACACCTGCAGGGGGGAGATGTTACGGGATTCCTTTATTGAGGGCATTGGTCATGTCGGGATTTTCAGAAAGCTAGTTGAGACCAAAGAAGCGGCGGCATTGATGGCTCAGACCTTCATGGCGGGTGAGGAGGAAACCAAGATAATATACGCGCGCAACTCTGCTTCCAACGCCGACTAAAGAAGTCCAAGTGTGTGTTTTTGGCCCCAGAGGTCAAGTTTTTGGGCAGGAGAGTTGCCGCAGACGGGATCCGGCCTACCAAATCCAAAATGGAGGCGATTCATCGTGCGCCCAGCCCGGCAACACATCGGAGTTGTGTTCATTTCTGGGACTCTTAAACTATTTCGGGAACTTTCTGCCGAACTAAACATTGTTGGAGCCGCTACACGTGCTCCTGCGTAAGGGTTGCGATTAGTTTTGTGGGGACTGTCAGGAACCGGCTTTCAATCGAGCGTGGAACCTGCTTTGTTCTAATAAGCTGTTGACTCTGTACAATCCCTGTAAGAAATTGGTTTTGACATGTGATGCATCATCCTATGGGGTTGGGTGTGTGTTGCAGCAGAGTAATGATGAGGGCAAACTCCAACCTGTGGATTATGCCTCCAGGTCGCTCTCCCAAGCAGAACAGGGATATGGGATGGTTGAAAAGGAAGCATTCGCATGTGTCTACGGGGTGAAAAAGATGCACCAGTAGCTTTTTGGCAGAAGGTTTGAGTTAGAAACGGACCACAAGCCGTTAACATCCCTGTTGTCAGACAGCAATGCTGTCAATGCCAATGCGTCAGCTCGCATACAGCGATGGGCTCTCACACTGGCTGCTTATGACTACACCATACAGCACCAGCCAGGCACCGAAAATTGCACTGACGCGCTCAGCAGGCTTCCACTGGCCACCACTGAGGGGGCAGCGGAGCAAAGTGCTGAGATGGTCATGGCCGTTGAAGCCTTTGACAGCGCAGGCTCCCCCATTACAGCCCGCCATATCAAAATCTGGACCAACAGAGATCTCCTCCTATTCTTGATTAAGAAATGTGTCCTGACTGGGGATTGGGCGCCCGCACACAGAGCATGCCCCGAGGAGGTCAGACCGTTCCACAGACGGATGGATGAGCTCTCCATCCAAGCCGACTGCCTACTATGGGGCAGCCGGGTAGTCATGCCCCAGAGGGGCAGGGAAGCATTCATCAGGGAACTCCACAGCGAGCACCCAGGCATCGTGCTAATGAAGGCCATTGCCCGGTCACATGTATGGTGGCCGGGAATTGACTCAGACCTGGAACACTGTGTTCACAGGTGCACGATGTGTGCCCAGCTGGGCAATGCCCCCAGGGAGGCCCCACTCAGCCCGTGGCCCTGGCCCACCAGGCCATGGTCACGCATTCACGTAGACTACGTGGGCCCGTTCATGGGAAAAATGTTCCTCATTGTTGTTGATGCGTACTCGAAATGGATCGAGTGCATCATATTAAATTCGTGCACGACATCCACCACTGTGGAGAATCTGCGTGTGGTCTTTACAACCCACGGCTTGCTGGACATCCTGGTTAGCGACAACGGCCCGTGTTTCACTAGCTAGGAATTCTAGGAGTTCATGTCAGGTAATGGCATCAAACATGTCAGGACAGCACCATTCAAGCCGGCCTCCAATGGCCAGGCGGAACGTGCGGTCCAGATCATAAAACAAGACATGCTCCGGATTCAAGGACCCTCAATGCCATCTATCGCGCTTCCTGCTGGCCTATAGGTCCCGCCCGCATTCGCTCACGTGGAACTACTCATGAAGAGTACATTTAAAACTCGGCTGTCCCTCATTCACCCTGTCCTGTCAGACATTGTTGAGGGCAAGCACCAGTCCCAAAATTAGTGCCATGACGGTAACTCAAAGGGGAGATGTATAGAAATCAATGACCCTGTATTTGTTCTTAATCACGTTTTGGGGCCCAAGTGGCTCGAGGGTACTGTAATTGGCAAAGAGGGAAATAGGGTCATTGTGGCCAGACTTAACAATGGACAGCTATGCCGCAAGCATCTGGACCAAGTAAAAAAAAGGTTCAGCATGGACACTGAGGAACCTGAGGAAGGTCATGAGATGCTGCCCACACCACCGCCAGTGAACCAGCAACAAGAACATTCAGCAGCATGCACAGTCCCTGCGGCCAGCCCGGACAGGCCGGAATCACCACAGGTGACAGAAACACATACCAAGGCTCAACAACCAGAGCCCCAACTGCGGCGCTCCACGAGAGAGCGTCGACCGCCTGAAAGACTTAATCTTTGACCCCATAAGACGTTGGGGAGGGGGGGTGGGGGGGAGGTGATGTCATGTATGTAACCTTCATGTAACTGTAACCTTCATAACAACACTGTACACTGTATACACCTAAGAAATGCACACCTTGACCACAGGGGGTGAACTTGTGGGAGACACTCCTCACCTGGTCATCCAGGTATATAAAGGGAGGTCCCACGCAGGGTCATCACTTCTTGGTCCTGTGAATAAAGGTTCAGGTCACAGAGTGACCTTGTCTGCAGAATGTGCCTCGTGTGAATTTATAGTAGTGTGTAGGGACATTACAGGATTGGTGAAGATGAATGTTTTCCCCTTGGTTTTCACTTGTCGGAGAACACGGTAATGCTGCATCTCTAACAACTGTGCAAATTCCCCGGCATTACGGCTCTTAACAGGATCTGGCCACCATTAGTGATCGTGTTGCTCCATTGGGCAACCAGTTTTGCGGACAGTAGTGCGTAAATTATAACTGCTTCATAAAACAGCAAACTCAGGGTTGTTGGTTGCATTTTGTTACGCTCAAAAAGTTTAAACAATGCTTAATTGACATTTGATTACTAACTCACTGCCATTTCTAGCTTTAATGATTGAGAAATATGGATATACTCCTGCATTCTGGTCAGGATATTTCTCACTGCTCTGCCAATGTTTCAGTGGAACAGTGTGGCAGGTAGGGTAGGGATATGCTTCACCACATTCCCATCCATTTCTATCACCTGCCTATTTCCCACTAGAAGTGATGGATGGTGTACAATATATCTGCCTGTATATGGACATGTGTATTGTAATTGTATTCAAAGGACGTAGATACGTTATCCGACATCCGTTCCATCATCTGACCTATAGGAATGCTCGACGCCAGGGATGACTGTGTGTTCTTAGCATCCAGCTTCGCTATGGTGTATGAAGAATTTCATCTTTAAAATCCGGAGAACTTAAACAGTCAGAGAGGCCAGGGAGCTCACCAAAGTTATGTAAATGACTGTGAAGCTGGAAGATCATGCAGCCTCCGAGGTGCATCTGTCCATGTTTCAGGTGAAAGTCTCGCTACCACCACGCTGGAGATGTTCCTCAATTCCTCTAAAACCGAGTATCTGTTCGTTACAGCAATTTTCTCAGCCTTGAGTTCCTACTTCACCTTCTCTTCACACTGGACCAAGACCTCGCTCCGTCAAGCCCGTGTGGTGGCTGGTGTGCAACGGCCACCACACGTTAAAACAATCCACGCACAGGAATCTTCCACCCTTCACAATGTAGTCCTTCATTGAAACACCTGTGAACTCATCCCTTTTTGGCGTGGAAGCAAGTCATCCTCGCTTCGAGGGACTGCCTATGATGATGATGAAATAATATTAAGTGTTGTTGTGCACCTATTATAGAATGCACAGAATGAATGTGCATAACTACAATAGAGAAGGGAGCGGGGGTAGAATTTCCATGACGTTTCTCTCATTTGCTGCTGTAACTTCAGAGGAAAATTGTCAGACACCCTGGAGATACAGTGTAATTCCTCTGGGGATTCCGCCAATCTCCCACTTGAAGTTACAGCAGATCAGGACGATCCCCACAGACGTACTGGCGAGGGTGTTCTTCTGAGATTGGGACAATGCATATTTTTGGGAACTTGTCCAACAGGTAAATAAACCGTGTGGTTTGAAGGCTGTGTAGGGAAAGTATCCTGACCATTCTCACACACCTCTCAAGAGCCAGTTATCACTCAGCAATGGCAGAAGTGTGGACATAAGTCAACATCCTCCCCTCGATGTTGCAGAATAGTTTGTATAATCAAAGGGTAAGGAAATATCCTGAGGATAAATATAAACATAAATAAAAAATAATCTTAAATCAATCATTGTAATCTTGCATTTGTTTCCAATAAACTAATTCAGGTATTTGAGTCACGGCATCAGTGCAAATGCCAGAAAAATATGTGTAGATACGAGTACAATAACTGAATGAACTCCACTGATACAATCAAGTAATATCCTTTTTGTCGTCGTGATGTTGAGTCTCACACAGGTTGTCCATCCCAAACATGTGGGTGACACACATCATATTCAGTAACAGCTGGAAGGCTGCAACACCACCGGGCTATTCATTTTAATGACAAATTCAAAACCCTTTCCTTACTTGTGGTCAAAAAGATTTCAGTTCGGAAAATACGCAATGTATTATTGTTGTATAAACATTCAACATGTTTGCATCAAATTATTTTGTCCAATATTTTAATGGAAGCAGTATTACTGTTAAAATTCATGGTTTAATGTTGCAGATAAAGCTTTGTATGATAATATCAAATGTCCAGCATTTAATTCCCTAACTTTAAAAAGGCTCTTTTAAACTTGTGACCCTGAGGTGGAAAACAGAGCCAGCTCATTATCATGGTTACTGTTTCATGATAGTGGACTTACTCAGTTTCCTAGTTTAATCTAAACAAATAGCTTGATACTTTTACAGGATCAGCAATTAATATAATAATGCATATCCACCCAATCACAAGTGCCTGTATAAACATGAGAATATTACTCCCCTCTCCCCAAGACAGCATATTCTCCTCAGCAATCCTCAATTCAACACTCAATGGACTAATCCCAGAGACCCCAAATGTTTACATTAACAATATCCAGTAAATTCGCTTCTGGGGAAAATCTCCTTCAGAAAGAATCATGCCAGTGAATAGTTATGGTACCTCCACACACAGATCCCCTTCAGGAAAGTTCAATCTTTGACTTCATCATAATAATTCTGAATTATTTCCAAGTAAAACATTGTTATTATTAATGCTGAACCAGGAGAAAAGTGGAAGTCAGATATTTCCCAGACATTTTCAGGATCCTTAAGAGCTTGGATCTCTGCAATGACAAAATAAACTACTTTAAACGCTTGGCAACAGGTCCTGCTATTCATGGAGCCAGAGACAATAATGACATAGAATTACACAGAATGTACAGCACAGAGACAGGCCATTCGGCCCAACTGGTCTATGCCGGTGTTTATGCTCCACGCAAGCCTTCTCCCAACCGTCTTCATCAAACCCTATCAGCATAAGCTTCTATTCCTTTCTTCCTCACGGGTTTATCTACTTTCCCCGGAAGTCCATCTATGCTATTTGCCTCAACTACTGTGTGCAGTTGTGGGTCCCACATTGTAACCACTAACTAATACTGTGCATTAATATCCAGTTTCTCTACAGCTTTGGAGCTCGGCACATTGGCGCTATATTCACCTGAAGACAAACGTGGACTTGTGGAAACTCTCACGAGTCTTCATCCACCTAATTTTAGATTTATTTGACTGAAGCACTGGGCCATTATAAAGTATGTTTTGTCCTCAGAACCTGTTTTGTAATTCTTTTTCATGAAGAATTGTAGTTATCTTTAATATTCTTGTTTTATCAACTTTTTTGTAAGTTTATACTTTCTTGATAACTTTTTTTGTGGTGTTCATTAGCCAAATGTAGTCCATGCCAGGGAAGAGGGCACTTCCATTTTTGACACACAGTGTCAGTATGAGGCAGGAACAACATAGTTAGATGCACACTCTCTCTATTCTCCCCAACAACATGCCTCAAATCCCAATATAAGGAGAGCACCATATTCCTAATTATGTCATAATTTAGACAACATCCCACATAAAACAAAAGCAAAAATAGACAATAAAATAAAAAAGGAATTAAGGTTAATTGGAATCATTTTTGACTGTTTGACTCTTAAAATGGGTCCTGATGGAGAATCCCTCTTCCCATCACTTGAAATAATGAATTCCTCCAACACTTTACAAGCTTGATTACACCACCAAATATCAGCAACCTAATTTCATTATCATGCTGCATATTATAAGGTACTGGCAGAATGAACACAACGCACATTTGTGGAAAATACTGTCTGACCCAACTGAAAAGAACAATCTGATTATGTACCAGAGATGACACAAAGGTTAGTACTTGAAAGGTTAATATGCAGAAAAATTTCTCATGTTCTGACTCAACGCCCTTGGGATTCCATAGCTGCCATTTTAACATAAGAAGTTTTTTTCCTTTTTTTTCTTTTTAAGACAATGTTTTGTTTCAAAGGTCCACACAAAATCACTGCGTCAGTATTTAAAAACGACCCTTATGGGCCGTGCAAAGAACTGTGCCTGCTTTTTAAAAAAAAAAGCAAAACAGGCATGAGCCTCATTAAAATATTTAAAATGGGGTCCTACACTGGATTTAGGACCCGATGCAATTTTAGTCATCCTGTAGAGTTACAAAGAAATGCATGAAACCGAGGATGAAATATGTCTTATTATGATCTGCAACCAATATGTGAAAGCAAAGAATGCAAGTTTGTCCTTGAAACACACGTTGCTCCTTCGGTATGACACTTCCATTGTCCCATTTATTCACAAGCTAGTTTACTATCGAAGCTTGAGAGAGCAATCGCAAACGCTTGCAATGCACACATTGGGTAGTTGTAATCCATGGTAAAAACGTCTTCAGCCACCCGGCCAAACTGCATCACTATATAATCCGCTAAAAAAAATAAAAACACATCAAACAGTTGATTCTTTCAGCACCAAATTTCTTTCAATTTGCAGCATGAAGCTCTACCATCACCTCACATATGTCATACTGCCCTCTACCAGTCATTTTACAACTCGGCTGAGAGCAAGCCTACAGAAAATAATGGAGACCTGGCAGAGTTACAAGACTGTAATCACGGAGTTCAGGTGCATTGTCAACAATGAAAGTGGAGCCATAGCAGTTTATAAAAGTTATATGAAACCTTCAATAAATAACAACTCTGAATTCACTTCTTGACGTCTATTAGTTGCCAAAATCTATCTTGTTTCCTTTATTTGACAAGATTTAATTTGGCTGTGAACTCTGTTCCTGCTGGTGATGGACAGTGCGTAACTTGATGCATTTAGATGATCACACAGGATATTGAATACGTTCTGACAAGCGTACTAATGAATTCATTAATATAATACTGCTTACCAGAGTGTTTGAAGCTTTACAACACAAGAACAGTGGTAAACAATCTGTTCCCATCAGGATTATGTGTAAAATGCAATGTCTGAACTGTGAGCTCCATATAATAAAATAGAATGGAAATAGATTTGGTAAATAAGAATTCGATTTGTGGATCAGCAATGTCCTTTATCTGGCAATGACTGTCGAACAGTTGGAACTTCCCCAGCCCTGATTAGCAGAATGTCGCCACCATCCAGCTTTTTCCATTACACGGGCAGCATGTGGCTTGAAAAACAAAAACAATCACACCAACATAGTGTGGAGCCAATACTACAGCGACTTGGGTGTAAGAATGATTCTAATTGTTACGTACAGCGAAGTTGTAAATGTGTTTGCGAAGAGTTCCTCTGGTTGGTATTTTTCCGAAAATTGTAAACACGTTGGGGGTGACATTTATCGACTGCCTCACTTTGGCATGACTGGGGTGGGAGAGGATGTAAAATTTGAGAGATCCAGTAGGTGGAGCGTGCACTCTATCCAGTGAGGCTGAGCGGCCAGAACAGGTCCTTAAAGGGACTGCTGCAGACTGCTTAGAAAAAGACAAAGAAACGGCCCCACATAAATCTTTGTGCCAGCTGATCGCAGTCCTCCCATGATCCCACAGCCCATCCCCACCCACCCCCAACCTCGGTATTGCCATCCACTTACCTGCCCCCCACCCCACCCCTCATTTAAAGCCTAATTCTGGCAAGGTTCCACATTGGAACCACCAAATTCCTACCCCTGGCGTTGACGCCATGATTGCCAAGCTGCTCAGAGAGCAGGCATCTCACCAAATCATTGTAATGAAGTGTGAAAATAATTCAGGCCTCTCACCAAGGACATTGGATGCCCATTAACAGGCATTTATATTCCTACAAATAATTTTCCTCCAGTGGCTAATATTAGCCAAAATATTGGTGATATTATAAACTGGAGAACTAATTTTCCACTTGCTTAGAGGAAAATATATCCACCACCATCTTTGTGACTAGAGTAAGTAATTTAACCATATCAAATGTTTAGCACAGATGTTTCTGAAAGCTGGCTTTTCGAGCTGGTAATATTACTGATAGCTACGATTAACTAAAGACTCGCCCTGATGAATGAAGCCTAAACTGAAAGTGTTGACAACGGGGCAGTGTGCTGCTGAAAAGTGGGGGATGGCAGTGGGACATTCATTCCAAAATATTTCCGACAGTATTTAAACATTGATCTGCAAATGGTTGTGGAGAGGCTGATCAATCTCTCAAAATATAATCTCTTAAACTACTTATCGGTAAGACTGTATTAATTTATTCAAAACGTTTGCCAATTTGAGAGCCTCGGCTCAGTGGGTAGCACTCTTGCCTCTGCATCAGAAGGTTGTGGTTCTGGAGTACATAACGTAGGCTGACGCTTCAGTGCAGCACTGAGGGAGCACTGCTTTGTCACAGGTACTGTCTTTCAAGTGAGGCATTGGTGGGTGTGAAACATCCCATGGAACTATATGAATAAAACAGGGGAGTTGTCCTGGCCAACATTTATCCCACAACAACATCACAAAAACAGAAACTGGCTGTATATCTCAATGTTGTTTGGGGAATTTTACTGGGTGCAAATTGGCCAACACATTTTCCAACATTACAGCAGCAACTACACTTCTAAAGCTATTGATTGGACGTGAAGCACTATGGGAAGTCCTGGAGATATGAAAAGTGCTTTATAAATGTAACATATTTCTTTTTGATTCGATATATACTTTATTATGGTGGGGAAAAAACAAGGATAATAACACAAAATTCTGGAAACACTTCCATCACTTTTTACTCAAATCTAGACTCTGAAAATCTACTGTGGTAGAGTGGTGTGGATACACATCCTGGAACCTCCACCCTTAACTCTGCCAAAGTTCATGGGGTCAGAGAAAGTCCCTTCATTTCCATGACAGGTGCCCACAATAGGGGCACATCTCATGTGCTTGCCCACCGAAGAGGTTGCAAATCGTGGTCAAAGTAATGTATGCTTGATCCCCATAAAAACTCCCAATCCTGCCCCAGCCACAACTCCTCCTGCATCAGCGGGCTATTGCAAACTCCAGTTTAAGGTCAGGACCCAGCGTATCTGGATCCTGGCCTATTTTGTGCCTATCCTGGTGGATTCCTGCCAAAGTTAGGGCAAGTGTGTGCTGAAAGGGCAGGCAATAACTTTTTCCATAATATTAGTGACGACAAGAATATTGGATCTCTATTCTTCCTCAAATTTAAAATTTATGTTAAAACGCCATTAAAATCAATCTTGCTTCATGCCAATTTGATGTGCAATAACTTTTCCTTCAAAGCTGTTTATACATTTTAATGGCTGCGTAATTATGTATGGTTTTACCATTCTTGGATTTAGTGTGTATATGACTCAATCACGCCATAAAATCAGCCGTCAGTGTGAAGAAGTCACCTCTGAAGGTAAGGAAATTGTGCAGCAGTCGCCCAGAAGAATGGGAATAACGTGCTTGGAAGAATGGAAATGGTTCGTGTAATAATGAAATTGTCTTTGAGACTGAGGTTAAAAATACATGATTTAATCCTTCATGCTGGAGTATAGTTCCACAGTTGCCACCTGGTACAGTGCTCAATTGGCCATTCATTGCAATTACCTCTAGAGCTTCCTGGACAGCCGCGAGCTTTCTACTTACGGTCGTTGTCATGAATAATCTGGAAATTCTTCACCGAGGCCTGTGTAACGCGGCCATGGAAGTTAAGGACGTAGGATTGAGTATCATCATTCCATACTGGAGTTTTGTTGTGTAGCTCAATTATACTCTCTGTGTTTTTGTTCTGCCATCGTGCCAGCAAAGTCTCATGCTCCTTAATTAAAGAGACAAAGTAGCATTTGTTAGAAAAGTAGATGTAGGTTCATGACTCTGAATAAAGTCAGTCTTTGATGAGGGAGAAAATTTAACATTACTTTGGATACCCAACTATGGTATGGGGAAGAAAACAATTTTTTGCCACAGATCCCACTTTCCAAAGTAGTCTTCTCTGAAGGAGAGTTAAATGCCAGCATTTTCTCGCAGCACTTTATCTCAACTGGTGAGGATGGTGGTCATGTAAAATGCTGAACGTCTGCTCACTTGCCCTGCAGTCAGCACCAGATGTTAAGGGAAGAATAAAAGAGAAAATAACGTGGGCAATAAACAAATTGAAAGTGTAGTTGCGACAAATAGATTGGAACAATAGATATTGTCCTAGTTACAGGATATCTATGATGTCAGTTTCTTTGTTAAACTGGTATTAACCAAATAGCTCTTGGAATATTGATTAGTTCTGGAATTAGCCAATATTCTACTATCTATATAAAATCAGAAAGCTGAACAGCTGAAGCTGGCCACAATCAGAATTTGACAAGTTATCTTAACTGATTAGTTTGCATGATTGGTCAAGGTTAGCAAATTTGCAGCAGTCTTGTGTGTCACCAGCTTTCAATGACAGTTTTAAACATTTGTTGATGAGCATCAATACATTTTAATGAAGCTAGCTTCTCCATAAAATCGCACCACATGATATAAAGAGTGGGAGAATTGGCTGAGGAGCAGATATTCCAAAAGAACAGCAAAAGCAAGGAGTGACATCACAGCACTGCAGGTAGGTGATTGGTTGGTGAGTAATACAGTTTATATTAGTCTCTAGCTACGAAACTGCAAATTGCTATAACTTTAATATGCTATAACTTTACTTTATTAAATTAGTAACTAACCTAGATAAACCAATTAAGTAATAAAACTAAAATAAAATCATTAATTAACTAATCAAATCCATAAAGAAGGTTAGATAGACATGCAGGGCAGGTGGTGTGCCATAACTGCAGCATGTGGGAGTTTGTGGAGAGCATTGCGATCCCGACCAACCACATCTGCAGTAAGAGTCTGCAGCTCGAGCAACTTCGACTCAGAGTTGTTGAGCTGGAGTTCGAGCTGCAGACATTGCGGGACATCAGGGAGGGGGAAAGTTACCTGGACACTTTGTTCCAGGATGCAGTCACACCCTTAGGTTAAGTAGTACTTTAGAGTTCTTCAATGTTCAGAGACAGGAGGGTGTGACTGCGAGTGAGGAAGGTACGGGGACCCAGAATGCAGTGATGAAGCAGCATCAGCCCATGACCTTGTCCAACAGGTGTGAAGTACTTGCTGACTGTATGGATGAGGAAAAGGACTGCAGGGAGGATGTGCAAACTGACCACGGCACCATGGTTCAGGAGGCCATTCAAGTGGGAGGAGTAAAAAGATCTGTGGTTGTGGTAGGCAGGGGATAGATTCTGTTCTCTGTAGCTGTGACAGGAAGTTCCAGAGGTTGTGTTGCCCACCCGGAGCCAGGGTCAAGGTTATCTCCACACGGCTGGAGAAGAACTTCGAGTGGGATGGGGTGGATCCAATTGTCATGGTCCACATAGGAACTAATAACATTGGTAGAACTTGGAATGAGGTTCTGCTGAGGGAGTTCGAGGAGCTAAGATCCAAATTAAAAAGCAGAACCTCAAAGGTAATAATCTCTGGATTGTTACCTGAGCCACATGCAAATTGGCATAGGGACATTCAGATTAGAGCTTAAAATGCATGGCTCAAAGAGTGTGTGGGAGGAAGGAGTTTCAGTTCATGGGGCACTGGCACCAGTACTGGGGAAAGAGGGAGCTGTTCCGTTGGGACGGGCTACACTGTTCCGTTGGGACCACTGTCCTGGCAAATTGGATAACTAGGGTAGTAGACAGGGCTTTAAATTAATGAAAGTGGGGTGGGGAGGTTTCAGGAAAGAGTAAATTTAAAAGCAGCAAGAGAAATGTCAAGACTGTAGAGCAGGGCAGAATTTTGGGTAAAAATAAGCTAAGTGGGTCAGGAAGGGACAGAGAAAGTAAAAAAAGGTAATAAGGCAAAAGTGACTAAGGTGACATCAGGGAAGAATAGAAATAAGTCAAAGCTAAAGGCACTATATCTGAATACACGAAGCATTCACAACAAAATAGATGAACGAATAGTGCAGATCGAAATTAATAGGTTTGATTTATTAGCCATTACGGAGATGTGGTTGCAAAATAACAAAGGTTGGGAACTAAATATTCCAGGATATTTAACTTTTAGAAGAGATACGCAAAATGCAGAAGGAGGATGGGATAAAGACAGTAGAGAGAAAGGATCTTAGCTTGGAAAATCAAGAAGCAGAATCAGTTTGAGTGGAGCTAAGAAACAGCAAGGGGCAGAAGCATTGATGGGAGTTGTTTATAGGCCCCCAAACAATAGCTGTAATATAGGGCAGAGTATAAATCAGGAAATTAGAAATGCATGTAATAAGGGTACGACATTAATCAAGGGGGACTTTAATCTACATATAGACTGGGCAAACCAAATTTGCAGTAATAGTGTAAAGGACAAATTCATGGAATGTATGCAAGATAGTTTTCTAGATCAGTATGTTGAGGAACCAATTAATAAGCTTGTAGTAAAGGGACCTTTAGGGAAGAGTGACCATGATATGATATAATTTTATATTGAGTTTGAAAGTGATTTAGTTAAATCCAAAACTAGGATCTTAAATCTAAACAAAGCAAACTACATAGGTATGAGGGGCGAGTTGGCCAAGGTAGCTAGGAAACTACTTTAAAAGGTATGACAGTATTTAAAGAATTAATGAATAATTTACAAAAACTATACATTCCTTTAAGGCACAAAAACCCGACAGGAAATGTTGTCCAATCGTGGCTAATAAGACAAGTTAAAAACAGTATTAGATCAAAGGAAGAGAAAAAGAAAAGAAAGACATGCATTTATATCGCACCTTTCACAACCACTGGACATCTCATAAGAACATAATAACATAAGAAATAGGAGGAGTAGGCCATTTGGCCCCTCAAGCCTGTTCCACCATTCAATAAGATCATGGCTGATCTGATCATGGACTCAGCTCCACTTCCCTGCCTGCTCCCCATAACCCTTTATTTCCTTATCGCTCAAAAATCTGTCTATCTCCGCCTTAAATATATTCAATGACCCAGCCTCCACAGCTCTCTGGGGCAGAGAATTCCACAGATTTACAACCCTCTGAGTGAAGAAATTTCTCCTCATTTCAGTTTGAACTGGGTAGCCCTTATTCTAAGACTATGTCCCCTAGTTTTAGTTTCCCCTATGAGTGGAAATATCCTCTCTGCATCCACCTTGTCGAGCCTCCTCATTATCTTCAATAAAATCACCTCTCATTCTTCTGAACTCCAATGTGTATAGGCCCAACCTACTCAACCTATCCTCATAAGTTAACCCCCTCATCAACCTAGTGAACCTTTTCTGAACTGTCTCCAATACAAGTATATCCTTCCTTAAATACGGAGACCAAAACTGTACGCAGTACTGCAGGTGTGGCCTTACCAATACCCAGCTTAGTTGTAGCAGGACTTCTCCGCATTTATACTCTACCCCCCCCCCCCGCAATAAAGACCAACATTCCATTTGCCTTCCTGATTACCTGCTGTACCTGCAAACTAACTTTGCGTTTCATGCACAAGGACCCCCAGATCGCTCTGTACTGCAGCACTTTGCAATTTTTTTCCATTTAAATAATAATTTGCTTTTCTATTATTTCTGCCAAAGTGAATAACCTCACATTTTCCCACATTATACTCCATCTGCCAAATGTTTGCCCACTCACTTAGCCTGTCTACATCCCTTTGCAGATTTTTTGTGTCCTCCTCACAATTTGCTTTCCCGCCCATCTTTGTATCATCAGCAAACTTGGCTACATTACACTCGGTCCTTTCATCCAAGTCATTAATAAATTGTAAATAGTTGAGGTCCCAGCACCAATCCCTGCGACACCCCACTAATCACTGTTTGCCAACCGGAAAATGACCCATTTATCCTGACTCTCTGTTTTCTGTTAGTTAGCCAATCCTCTATCCATGCTAATATAATACCCCAACCCAGTGAGTTTTTATCTTGTGCAGTAACCTTTTATGTGGCACCTTATCGAATGATTCTGGAAATCCAAATACACCACATCCACTGGTTCCCCCTTATCCATTCTGCTCGTTACATCCTCAAAGAACTCCAACAAATTTGTCAAACATGATTTCCCTTTCATAAAACCATGCTGACTCTGCTTGATTGAATCGTGCTTTTCCAAATGTCCCGCTACTGCTTCCTTAATAATGGACTCCAGCATTTTCCCAATGACTGATGTTAGTCTAACTTGTCTATAGTTTCCTGCTTTTTGTCTGCCTCCTTTTTTAAATAGGGGCATTACATTTGCGGTTTTCCAATCTGTTGGGACCGCCCCAGAATCCAGGGAATTTTGGTAGATTACAACCAATGCATCCACTATCTCTGCAGCCACTTCTTTTAAGTCTCAAAGTGCTTTACAGCCAATGAAGTAATTTTGGAGTCACTGTTGTAAGTTCCTTATAACGTTGCCAAAAAGAGTAGTAAGGTTGAAAATTGGGAGGATGAGAATTCAGCAAAGGAGGATCAAGAAATTGATAAAGAAATGGAAAATAGAATGAGAATAAACTAGCGAGAAACACAAAAACAGACTGTAAAAGCTTCTGTAGGTATGTAAAAAGGAAAAGATTAGTGAAAGCAAATGAGTGTCCCTTACAGGCTGAGACAGGAGAAATTATAATGGGGAATAAAGAAATTGCAGAGAAATTAAACAAATATTTTGTGTCTCCTTTCACCGAAAGAGATGCAAAAAACCTGTTGGAAATGGTGGAGAACCAAGGGTCGAGGGAGAATGAGGAACTGAAAGAAATTAATATTTGTAAAAAAAAAATGGTACTGTTGAAATTAATGGGACTGAAAGCCGATAAATCCCCTGGAACTGACGGCCTACATCCTAGGGTTTTGAAAGGGATGGCTATAGAAATATCATCATCATCATAGGCAGCCTCTCGAAGCAAGGAGCACTCGCTTCCACGCCAAACAGGTGTTTCAATGAAGGACCTAATATTCCAGGTTCTGAACTACATCTTGAAGGGTGGAAGATGCCTGTGCGTGGATTTTTTTAACATGTGGTGGCCGTTGCACACCAGCCACCACACAGGCTTAACAGAGCTAGGTCTTGGTCCAGTGGCAAGGATTATCGAAGATGACAGGGCCTTGGTGAGGCCTCACCTGGAATATTGTGTTCAGTTTTGGTCTCTTAATCTGAGGAAGGACGTTCTTGCTATTGAAGGAGTGCGCGAAGGTTCACCAGATTGATTCCAGGGATGACCGGACTGACATATGAGGAGAGACTGGATCAACTGGGTCTTTATACATTGGAGTTTAGAAGGATGAGAGTGGATCTCATAGAAACATACAAGATTCTGACGGGACGGGACAGGTTAGATGCGGGTAGATTGTTCCCAATGTTGGGGAAGTCCAGAACCAGGGGACACAGTTTTAGGATAAGGGGTAGGCCATTTAGGATTGAGATGAGGAGAAACTTCTTCACTCAGAGAGTTGTGAACCTGTGGAATTCCCTGCCGCAGAGAGATGTTGATGCCAGTTGATTGGATATATTCAAGAGGGAGTTAGATATGGCCCTTACGGCTAAAGGGATCAAGGGGTATGGAGAGAAAGCAGGAAAGGGGTACTGAGGGAATGATCAGCCATGATCTTATTGAATGGTGGTGCAGGCTTGAAGGGCTGAATGGCCTACTCCTGCACCTATTTTCTATGTTTCTATAACAGGAGACCAGCTCTGCTGCACAGACCTAGTGCGCACACATATCGCAGTGTGGGCTGGCCTGTGCTGCCCCTGGGCCCCTAGCCTGAACTCACGCCTCTCCTGGGCCCCGATCACCTCCCTTCACAGTCTCTCGCCGCTCCTGCTGTATCTGCCCACGCTCCAATCACCGACCTGGACCTTGATGACGTCACTCTTCGCAGCCGTCGCCCTCCTGCACCAGCTCGCACTGCTCCCTGGAGTAGTACGCCTCCACGCTGCTCCCGGGCCACCGCATCTCCGCTCCTTTTATGGCCCCGACCTGCCGCTGGTATTCTCACACAGAAATAGTGAAAGCATTGGTTGTCATCTTGCAAAATTCCACAGATTCTAAACTGGTTCCGTGGATTAGAAGGTAGAAAATGTAACCCCACTATTTAAGAAAGGAGGGAGAGAGAAAACGGGAAACTACAGACCAGTTAGCCTGACATCAGTAGTAGGGAAAATGCTAGAATCTATTATTAAGGACCTGGTAACAGGGCACTTAGAAAATAATAAGAAGTTTTAGCAGTCAACACGGATTTATGAATTGGGAAATCATGTTTGACAAATCTGTTACAGTTTATTGAGGTAGTAACTAGCAGAATAGATAAGGGACAACCAGTGAAGTGGTGTATTTGGATTTTCAGAAGGCATTTGATAACATTGAAAACATAGAAACATAGAAAATAGGTGCAGGAGGAGGCCATTCGGCCCTTCGAGCCTGCACCGCCATTCAATAAGATCATGGCTGATCATTCAACCTCAGTACCCCTTTCCTGCTTTCTCTCCATACTCCTTGATCCCTTTAGCCATAAGGGCCATATCTAACTCCCTTTTGAATATATCTAACGAACTGGCCTTAACAATTTTCTGCGGTAGAGAATTCCACAGGTTAACAACTCTCTGAGTGAAGATGCCACATAAGAGATTATTAAACAAAATTCGGGCTTATGGGATTGGGGGTAATATCCTAGCATGGATTGAGGATTAGTTAACGGACAGAAAACAGAGAGTAGGAATAGATGGGTCATTTTCAGGTTGGCAGGCTATAACTCGTGGGGTACCGCAAGAATCGGTGCTGGGACCCCAGCTATTCACAATATATATATGTCAATGATTTAGATGAGGGGACCAAATATGATATATTCAAGTTTGCTGAAGATACAAAGCTAGGTGGGAATGAAAGTTGTGAGGAGGATGCAAAGATGCTTCAAGACAGGCTAAGTGAGTGGGCAAGAACGTGGCAAGTGGAATATAATGTGGAGTTATCCACTTTGGTAGGAACAATAGAAATGAAGAGTATTTTTGAAATGGTGAGAGCTTGGGAAATGTTGGTGTTCAGAGGGTCCTGGGTATCCTTGTACATGAATCACTGAAAGTTACCATGCAGGTACAGCAAGCAATTAAGAGAGCAAATGGTATGTTGGCCTTTATTACAAGAGGATTTGAGTATAAGAGTAAAGATGTCTTACTGCAATTATATAGGGCCCTGGTGAGACCACACCTGGAGTATTGTGTACAGTGTTGGTCTCCTTACCCAAGAAAGGATATACTTGCTATAGAGGGATGGCAACGAAGGTTCACCAGACTGATTCCTAGGATGGGGGGATTGTCCTATTAGGAGAGATTGAGTAGACTAGGCCTATATTCCCGAGAGTTTAGAAGAATGTGAGGTGATCTCATTGAAATATATAACATTCTTACAGGGCCTGACAGGGTAGATGCAGGGAGGATGTTTCCCCTGGCTGAGGAGTCTAGAACCAGGGGCCATAGTCACAGAATAAGGGGTCGACCATTTAGGACTGAGATGAGGAGAAATGTCTTCACTCAGAGGATGGTGAATCTTTGGAATTCTCTACCCCAGCGGGCTGTGGAAGCTGAGTCATTGAGTATATTCAAGGCAGAGATCGATAGATTTTTGGATATTAAGGGAATCAAGGAATATGGTGAAAGTGCAGGCAAGTGGAGTTGAGGTAGAAGATCAGCCATGATATTTGATGGCGGAGCAAGTTCGAGGGGCCGAATGACCTACTCCTGCTTCTATTTCTTAAGTTCTTAATTGAAAGAATTAATTCAAAATAAGCAAATTAGCTGATAAAGTAAGCAACAGCAGATTTGTTGCTAATGACTTCATGTAAATAACCTTAATGTGGTCAACAGAAGCAAATCTGTGCGGTAGCCTGTACTTAGTCAGCTGAATTCACATAATCTCCACGACTGAATAGCCAATGGACCTAATGGACTAATTAAAACATGGTTCCCTCTGGCTAAATAAGAAATTAATGTTCACAGTTAGCCTGGAATTTCCCCTATCTGGAGCATTTTATTTCTTCTCTTGAGCACGAGGAGTAACAGCTTGCTGATAAAAAAATGTTCCTGTATTGGGCAACAGCTTGGTGCCTGCCAGGACAAAAACAGTTTGGTTATGGTTGTTATTTTTGTCTCGATTTTGTTAGAGATAATTACATCTGAATCACTGCATGTTCAGCCATGAACTCATCGAAGGGCCGTGTCATGTATCTTACATTATTATATATAACTGTATCCTAACATGCTATACATGACTGTAATAAGATATTACCTGTAACCACCAGCATACCTTACCACCAGGGGTGCACTTGCAAGTGACAGGTATATAAGGACAGGTCTCAGGCAAGTGCAGCATTCCAGAGCTGTGAAATAAAGGTGCAGGTCCAGAGTGACCTTGACTTCACTACATGCCTCGTGTGAGTCTGTACTGAGGGGACAGGACTTTACAGGCCGAATGACCTACTCCTGCACCTATTTTCTATGTTTCTATTTGATATCTGATTTCCTGCACAAGGCATGATCAGGCTCCACAGTCGAGACACTTTAACAGGCCTGGTCTCTCTCCCCATCTCCTTGGATTCTGGTTTGGACTCAGGTTCTGCGTGAAGGTGACTATTCCGAACTGGGAGTCTCAATCTGAACCAATCTGTATCTGGATTTCACACATTAAAACCAGTCTGCACAACCACCAACCAAACCGAAAGATTGTGCAAAGGGAAGTGGGCTTGGTGTTTTGAGCACTTTTCACAGGGCACATCGTCCTGAAGTCAGCTGAGCATCAACATTACTAAAGCACTCTTTGGGCTTGGACTTAATAAAGGTGAGTTTTCATAGAATGATAGCAATTACAGTATAGGAGGAGTCCATTTGGTCTTCAATGCTTGTGCAATACTGACACTCTCTTTTGTAATCTCAATTCCCCAGATATTTTTATATTCCCCCTTTTCAAATAGCTATCCTATTCTCTTTTAAATGATGTTCTAGTTGTTGCCTCAATAGCCAGTTATGATGAAGTATCCCATGAGCTAATAACCCTCAGTGCAAAAGCCTTCCTTCTCCCTTCCCTGTTGATTCTTCCAGTCAGAATCCTCAGTCTCCGTCCCCTTATTGCCCACTCGCTCACCAGTGGAACAATCTTTCACGATTTACCCACAGTAAAGTCCCAAGGTTGAACTAACCCCTTTACTGGCTGCTCCTCCCTCGGTCCCACTCCCACTCGTCAGGTTGCTGCTGCTCCTGGCTCTGCACGAAATGCTGGGCCCCACATCCGCCCCGTCTCTCTCTCTCTCCCACCTGCCTGAGCCTCAATCTCCCAACCAGCATTTTTCCCCTGACCCCCATGCCCTCGGTGGTGTGGCGGGGGGGGGAGAGAATGACATCACTGAGTCAGCAGCTTCTCTGCGGCAGCAGCTGGTGATGTCACCGAGTGGAGGGGGTGCTACAGGGTGAAATTTAAAGCCCAAAGTTTGCCTGGGCTGCTCAGTAACAGCACCCGGGAGAATCGTGCCCCATTTTGGGAGACTCCCAGACAATCCGAGAGGGTTGGCAACCCTTTGCATTGCTGTTAAAGTCACACAATTGTTACTCATCCAGTGTTGGACCAGACATTCCAGAGTTGGAGTGAGTTGTCTGCAACTTGTTATGATGTAAATCAAACACCAAACTTCTGCTGTTTGTAAAATAAATGTTTATTTTTCAACTTACCTTTTTGTCTCATGCTGTAATGATCACAAATCTTCGAACTCAAACATAGAAACATAGAAACATAGAAAATAGGTGCAGGAGTAGGCCATTCGGCCCTTCGAGCCTGCACCGCCATTCAATAAGATCATGGCTGATCATTCCTTCAGTACCCCATTCCTGCTTTCTCTCCATACCCCTTGATCCCCTTAACCGTAAGGGCCACATCTAAATCCCTCTTGAATATTTCCAGTGAACTGGCATCAACAACTCTCTGCGGCAGGGAATTCCACAGGTTAACAACTCTCTGAATGAATAAGTTTCTCCTCATCTCAGTCCTAAATGGCCTATCCCTTATCCTTAGACTATGTCCCCTGGTTCTGGACTTCCCCAACATCGGGAAAATTTTTACCGCATCTATCCTGTCCAGTCCCGTCAGAATCTTACATGTTTCTATGAGATCCCTTCTCATCCTTCTAAACTCCAGTGAATACAGGCCCAGTTGATCCAGTTTCTCCTCATATGACAGTCCAGCCATCCCGGGAATCAGTCTGGTGAACCTTTGCTGCAATCCCTCAATAGCAAGAACGTCCTTCCTCAGACCAAAACTGAATATAATATTCCAGGTGAGGCCTCACTAAGACCCTGTACAGCTGCATTAAGACCTCCCTGCTTCTATATTCAAATCCCCTAGCTATGAAGGCCAACATACCATTTGCCTTCTTTACCGCCTGCTGTACCTGCGTGCCCACTTTCAGTGACTGATGAACCATGACACCCAGGTCTCGTTGCACCTCCCCTTTTCCTAGTCTGCTGCCATTCAGATAATATTCTGCCTTCATGTTTTTGCCCCCAAAATGGATAACCTCACATTTATCTACATTATACTGCATCTGCCATATATTTGCCCACTCACCTAACCTGTCCAAGTCACCCTGCAGCCTCTTAGCATCCTCCTCACAGCTCACACCGCCACCCAGTTTAGTGTCATCCGCAAACTTGGAGATATTACATTCAATTCCTTCATCTAAATCGTTAATGTATATTGTAAATAGCTGGGATCCCAGCACTGAGCCCTGCGTCACTCCACTAGTCACTGCCTGCCATTCTGAAAAAGACCCGTTTATCCCGACTCTCTGCTTCCTGTCTGCCAACCAGTTCTCTATCCACGTCAGTATATTACCCCCAATACCTTTTGCTTTGATTTTGCACACCAATCTCTTGTGCAGGACCTTGTCAAAAGCCTTTTGAAAGTCCAAATACACCACATCCACTGGTTCTCCCTTGTCCACTCTACTAGTTACATCCTCAAAAAATTCCAGAAGATTCGTCAAGCATGATTTCCCTTTCATAAATCCATGCTGACTTGGACCGATCCTGTCAATGCTTTCATCTTTAATGATTGATTCCAACATTTTCCTCACTACTGATGTCAGGCTAACCGGTCTATAATTACCCGTTTTCTCTCTCCCTCCTTTTTTAAAAAGTGGTGTTACATTAGCTACCCTCCAGTCCATAGGAACTGATCCAGAGTCGATAGACTGTTGGAAAATGCTCACCAATGCATCCACTATTTATCGGGCGACTTCCTTGAGTACTATGGGATGCAGACTATCAGGCCCCCGGGGATTTATCAGACTTCAATCCCTTCAATTTCCCGAACACTATTTCCCGCCTAATAAGGATATCCTTCAGTTCCTCCTTCTCACTAGACCCATTGTCCCCGAGTACCTTCGGAAGGTTATTTGTATCTTCTTTCGTGAAGACAGAATCGAAGTATTGGTTCAATTGGTCTGCCATTTCTTTATTCCCCATTATAAATTCACCTGAATCTGACTGCAAGGGTTTGTCTTCACTAATCTTTTTCTCTTCACATATTTACAGAAGCTTTTGCAGTCAGTTTTATATTCCCTGCAAGCTTCCTCTCGTGCTCTATTTTCCCCCTCTTAATTAAACCCTTAGTCCTCCTCTGTTGAATTCTAAATTTCTCCCAGTCCTCAGGTTTGTTGCTTTTTCTAGCCAATTTATATGCCTCTTCCTTGGTTTTAACACTATCCTTAATTTCCTTTGTTAGCCATGGTTGAGCCACCTTCCCAGTTTTATTTTTACTCCAGACAGGGATGAACAATTGCTGAAGTTCATCCATGTGATCTTTAAATGTTTGCCACTGCTTATCCACTGTCAACACTTTGAGTATCGTTTGCCAGTCTATTCTAGCCAATTCACGCCTCATACCGTCGAAGTTACCTTTCCTTAAGTTCAGGACCCTAGTTTCTGAATTAACTTTGTCACTCTCCATCTTAATAAGGAAATCTACTATATTATAGTCACTTTTCCCCAAGGGGCCTCACACAACAAGATTGCTAATTAGTCCCTTCTCATTACACATCACCCAGTCTAGGATGGCCAGCTCCCTGGTTGGTTCCTCGACATATTGGTCTAGAAAACCATTCCTAATACACTCCAGGAAATCCTCCTCCACCGCATTGCTACCAGTTTGATTAGCCCAATCAATATGTAGATTAAAGTCACCCATGATTACTGCTGTACCTTTATTGCACACATCCCTTATTTCTTGTTTGATGCTGTCCCCAACCTCACTACTACTGTTTGGTGGTCTGTACACAACTCCCACTAGCGTTTTCTGCCCTTTGGAATTCCGCAGCTCCACCCATACCGATTCCACATCATCCAGGCTAATGTCCGTCCTTACAATTGCATTGATTTCTTCTTTAACCAGCAACGCCACCCCACCTCCTTTTCCTTTCTATCTATCCTTCCTAAATGTTGAATACCCCTGGATGTTGAGTTCCCAACCTTGGTCACCCTGGAGCCATGTCTCCGTGATGCCAATCACATCATACCCATTAACTGCTATCTGCACAGTTAATTCATCCACCTTATTCTGAATACTCCTCGCATTGAGGCACAGAGCCTTCAGGCTTGTTTTTTTAACACACTTTGCCCCTTTAGAATTTTGCTGTAATGTGGTCCTTTTTGTTTTTTGCCTTGGGTTTCTCTGCCCTCCACTTTTACTATTCTCCTTTCTATATTTTGCTTCTGACTCCATTTTGTTTCCCTCCGTCTCCCTGCATAGGTTCCCATCCCCCTGCCATATTAGTTTAACTCCTCCCCAACAGCACTAGCAAACACGATCCAGCCCCTGCTCCACCCTTGCCCTGCCTTCAGCCTGGTTTTGGACTTGGCAAAGTGTCATGTATATACTATTGGGATCACTAGCTACTAGATGGCGTCACTGTTGGAGGCCATTGTGCTGCACGCACGTGTGTACAGCCCAAGTATAAAAGGCCAGCCATTTTGTATATTAGTCACTTTGGACCTTAATAAAACAGAGCCAAGGTTATACCTCTTGGAGTTAAACAGTGCTCAGTCTAACAGTTACTGCATACACAACACAAAGCATAACACTGAGTGAAAAAACATTATTCAAGCTGGCACGCAAGTCACACTTGCAACTTTGTAAGTAATGAAAGCTCTGCATGAGATTGCATCTTATTATGCATTGGACAGACTTTTACTGAACCGCACTCCTTTTGTGAAATAAGGCCTCACACAATTCTGGCTATCAAATGGAGCCTGAGGTGGTCTTGCAACTTACATTGCGTGGCCTGATGAACACTCTTTCATGATCCATGTTCATGCCAGGAATGATTACACTCATCTTCCGTGGTCCCTTGAAACCCAGGACATTCGTTTCCTAAGCAGAAGAAAACAAAGATCCATTTATATTTCAGTACGGTATAGCATTTAGATTTTAACAACCGTCACAGAAAAATAGCCAGGTCTTCACAGATCCTGCTGCTTTATTAGATTACTAACCATCTAAAACCATTCACCGAACAAGAAAGCATTGCAGACAATGGCTGTGATATTCATGCTGGTAGTAATTGGAAGTGATGTTGGTAGGCAGCTGTTGCTAAGACACATGGAAACGCTGGACCAAGGGAATCAATAAGAGGCTGAGTCAATGGCAATACTTAGAGATATAGCAGCTGCTTTTCATACCAGTGACAGAAAAAAAGTAAATAGAAGCTGATTTTAACCTCATCGCAAAATGATCTGTTCACTTCCACGGTGTCTCTTGCACAAGCCAGGGGAATTGTGTGTATGTAAACGGGATGTCATAAATAAATAATATTAAGGGATGTATGTGGCTGCCAGTCCCATGACTATATATTTGAGGTGACCAAATTAAATGTTCTATTTAATTTATTCTTGCTGGGAAAAGTCCAAAATTTAGGTATTTCTTTGAATCAGTGAGCCCACTTTTGTCTTCCATGAAAGGAGGTAGTGGTGATGGTAGTGGCAGTGTTGGCACTACTGAGGAAACTATCATGTTTCAATCCTTTACTTCTAACTTGTGAATATGCACAATAGATTTTGCCACAGATTTGTAGAACAAAGTTCGGATCCATGAGTTGCCATGTACAAACTTCCTGATTTCAGCTGTAGTATCAATCAGTGTGGGAAATGGGGGTTTAAAATAGAGGCCAAGCAGTTACTGGAGCATCCATTCAGACATGGGGTATCAGCACTTACAGTAAAATAAGTGAGGGTCGATTCAAACCCTCACAGCGAACATCCCACATCATACATAAATCTCATCGGTGCTATGACCCCCTTTTGGATGAATGCTCAAGAGAATGTGACTGGAGTGGCACACTTAAACACAACTTCTGGTCCTGCCACTGAATCAAATGATTTTGTGATGTGGTTTGGGGTGTGTCAGAGGCTATGACCAGCACTGAGATTCCTTCAAATCTACGCCCTTCTCTGTGAGGTCTGCCTCCAGGGACTCTCACTGCGAGCAAGAAGAAGATGCATTTAAGGGGAAGTTAGATACGTGCATGAGGGAGAAAGGAATTGAAGGGTATGTTGATAGAGTGAGATGAAGTAAGGTGGGAGGGGGTTCTGTGGAACATAGACACTGGCATAGTCCAGCTGAGCCGAATGATCTGTTTCTGTGTTGTAACATTCTATGTAATTTTATTTAAGATGCATACCACCACTATGGTGAAAACTTACTTCTCCCAGCATGTAGATTAAACACCTGTGCCAGTCCAATGTACAGCCTTCTTGCAGAACAGAGAAAGCATCAAGCAGTCTGGACCCCATTTTTTGGAAACCTGTTCAACAGATCCTCTCTCATCATCCGCAAAACAGCCCCCCCCCCCCGAGAAAGGGATTGGGCAATGCCAATACACCACCCAGCTGTAGAAGATGTAACCCAACCAAAAATACCCCTGGAAAGGGTGGTTAGACACTCTGTGCCTCTGTCCAACTTTTCTGCCCCTGCTCGTTGTACTTCCCGAGTCTAAAGTGGGTTAAATCACGATAAATATATCATCATCATGGGCAGTCCCTCGGGATCGAGGATCGAGGAAGACTTGCTTCCACTCTTAGCATGAGTTCTTAGGTGGCTGAACAGTCCAATACGAGAATCACAGTCTCTGTCACAGGTGGGACAGATAGTCGTTGAGGGAAAGGGGTGGGCAGGGAGCCTGGTTTGCCGCACGCTCCTTCCGCTGCCTGCGCTTGATTTCTGCATGCTCTCGGCGATGGTACTCGAGGTGCTCAGCGCCCTCCCGGATGCACTTCCTCCACTTAGGGCGGTCTACGGCCAAGGACTCCCAGTGTCAGTGGGGATGTCGCACTTCATCAGGGAGGCTTTGAGGGTGTCCTTAGAAACATAGAAACATAGAAAATAGGTGCAGGAGCAGGCCATTCAGCCCTTCTAGCCTGCACCGCCATTCAATGAGTTCATGGCTGAACATGAAACTTCAGTACCCCCTTCCTGCTTTCTCGCCATAACCCTTGATCCCCCGAGTAGTAAGGACTTCATCTAACTCCCTTTTGAATATATTTAGTGAATTGGCCTCAACTACTTTCTGTGGTAGAGAATTCCACAGGTTCACCACTCTCTGGGTGAAGAAGTTTCTCCTCATCTCGGTCCTAAATGGCTTACCCCTTATCCTCAGACTGTGACCCCTGGTTATGGACTTCCCCAACATTGGGAACATTCTTTCTGCATCTAACCTGTCTAAACCCGTCAGAATTTTAAACGTTTCTATGAGGTCCCCTCTCATTCTTCTGAACTCCAGTGAATACAAGCCCAATTGATCCAATCTTTCTTGATAGGTCAGTCCCGCCATCCCGGGAATCAGTCTGGTGAACCTTCGCTGCACTCCCTCAATAGCAAGAATGTCCTTCCTCAAGTTAGGAGACCAAAACTGTACACAATACTCCAGGTGTGGCCTCACCAAGGCCCTGTACAACTGTAGCAACACCTCCCTGCCCCTGTATTCAAATCCCCTCGCTATGAAGGCCAACATGCCATTTGCTTTCTTAACCGCCTGCTGTACCTGCATGCCAACCTTCAATGACTGATGTACCATGACACCCAGGTCTCGTTGCACCTTCCCTTTTCCTAATCTGTCACCATTCAGATAATAGTCTGTCTCTCTGTTTTTACCACCAAAGTGGATAACCTCACATTTATCCACATTATACTTCATCTGCCATGCATTTGCCCACTCACCTAACCTATCCAAGTCACTCTGCAGCCTAATAGCATCCTCCTCGCAGCTCACACTGCCACCCAACTTAGTATCATCCGCAAATTTGGAGATACTGCATTTAATCCCCTCGTCTAAATCATTAATGTACAATGTAAACAGCTGGGGCCCCAGCACAGAACCTTGCGGCACTCCACTAGTCACTGCCTGCCATTCTGAAAAGTACCCGTTTACTCCTACTCTTTGCTTCCTGTCTGACAACCAGTTCTCAATCCACGTCAGCACACTACCCCCAATCCCATGTGCTTTAACTTTGCACATTAATCTCTTGTGTGGGACCTTGTCGAAAGCCTTCTGAAAGTCCAAATATACCACATCAACTGGTTCTCCTTTGTCCACTTTACTGGAAACATCCTCAAAAAATTCCAGAAGATTTGTCAAGCATGATTTCCCTTTCACAAATCCATGCTGACTTGGACCTATCATGTCACCATTTTCCAGATGCACTGCTATGACATCCTTAATAATTGATTCCATCATTTTACCCACTACTGAGGTCAGGCTGACCGGTCTATAATTCCCTGTTTTCTCTCTCCCTCCTTTTTTAAAAAGTGGGGTTACATTGGCTACCCTCCACTCCATAGGAACTGATCCAGAGTCAATGGAATGTTGGAAAATGACTGTCAATGCATCCGCTATTTCCAAGGCCACCTCCTTAAGTACTCTAGGATGCAGGCCATCAGGCCCTGGGGATTTATCTGCCTTCAATCCCATCAATTTCCCCAACACAATTTCCCGACTAATAAAGATTTCCCTCAGTTCCTCTTCCTTACTAGACCCTCTGACCCCTTTTATATCCGGAAGGTTGTTTGTATCCTCCTTAGTGAATACCGAACCAAAGTACTTGTTCAATTGATCCGCCATTTCTTTGCTCCCCGTTATGACTTCCCCTGATTCTGACTGCAGGGGACCTACGTTTGTCTTCACCAACCTTTTTCTCTTTACATACCTATAGAAACTTTTGCAATCCGCCTTAATGTTCCCTGCAAGCTTCTTCTCATACTCCATTTTCCCTGTCCTAATCAAACCCTTTGTCCTCCTCTGCTGAGTTCTAAATTTCTCCCAGTCCCCAGGTTCGCTGCTATTTCTGGCCAATTTGTATGCCACTTCCTTGGCTTTAATACTATCCCTGATTTCCCTAGATAGCCACGGTTGAGCCACCTTCCCCTTTTTATTTTTACGCCAGACAGGAATGTACAATTGTTGTACTTCATCCATGCGGTCTCTAAATGTCTGCCATTGCCCATCCACAGTCAACCCCCTAAGTATCATTCGCCAATCTATCCTAGCCAATTCACGCCTCATACCTTCAAAGTTACCCTTCTTTAAGTTCTGGACCATGGTCTCTGAAATTACTGTTTCATTCTCCATCCTAATGCAGAATTCCACCATATTATGGTCACTCTTCCCCAAGGGGCCTCGCACAATGAGATTGCTAATTAATCCTCTCTCATTACACAACACCCAGTCTAAGATGGCCTCCCCCCTAGTTGGTTCCTCAACATATTGGTCTAGAAAACCATCCCTTATGCACTCCAGGAAATCCTCCTCCACCGTATTGCTTCCAGTTTGGCTAGCCCAATCTATGTGCATATTAAAGTCACCCATTATAACTGCTACACCTTTATTGCATGCACCCCTAATTTCCTGTTTGATGCCCTCCCCAACATCCCTATTACTGTTTGGAGGTCTGTACACAACTCCTACTAACGTTTTTTGCCCTTTGGTGTTCTGCAGCTCTACCCATATAGATTCCACATCATCCAAGCTAATGTCTTTCCTAACTATTGCATTAATCTCCTCTTTAACCAGCAATGCTACCCCACCTCCTTTTCCTTTTATTCTATCCTTCCTGAATGTTGAATACCCCTGAATGTTGAGTTCCCAGCCCTGATCATCCTGGAGCCACGTCTCCGTAATCCCAATCACATCATATTTGTTAACATCTATTTGCACAATTAATTCATCCACCTTATTGCGGATACTCCTTGCATTAAGACACAAAGCCTTCAGGCTTGTTTTATTAACACCCTTTGTCCTTTTAGAATTTTGCTGTACAGTGGCCCTTTTTGTTCTTTGCCTTGGGTTTCTCTGCCCTACACTTTTCCTCATCTCCTTTCTGTCTTTTGCTTTTGGCTCCTTTTTGTTTCCCTCTGTCTCCCTGCATTGGTTCCCATCCCCCTGCCATATTAGTTTAAATCCTCCCCAACAGCACTAGCAAACACTCCCCCTAGGACATTGGTTCCAGTCCTGCCCAGGTGCAGACCGTCCGGTTTGTACTGGTCCCACCTCCCCCAGAACCGGTCCCAATGCCCCAGGAATTTGAATCCCTCCCTGCTGCACCACTGCTCAAGCCACGTATTCATCTGCGCTATCCTGCGATTCCTACTCTGACTATCACGTGGCACTGGTAGCAATCCCGAGATTACTACTTTTGAGGTCCTACTTTTTAATTTAGCTCCTAGCTCCTTAAATTCGTTTCGTAGGACCTCATCCCTTTTTTTGCCTATGTCGTTGGTACCAATGTGCACCACGACAACTGGCTGTTCTCCCTCCCATTTCAGAATGTCCTGCACCCGCTCCGAGACATCCTTGACCCTTGCACCAGGGAGGCAACATACCATCCTGGAGTCTCGGTTGCGGCCGCAGAAACGCCTATCTATTCCCCTCACAATTGAATCCCCTATCACTATCGCTCTCCCACTCTTTTTCTTGCCCTCCTGTGCAGCAGAGCCAGCCACGGTGCCATGAACTTGGCTGCTGCTGCCCTCCCCTGATGAGTCATTCCCCTCAACAGTACCCAAAGCGGTGTATCTGTTTTGCAGGGGGATGACCGCAGGGGACCCCTGCACTACCTTCCTTGCTCTACTCTTCCTGCTGGTCTTCCATTCCCTATCTGGCTGTGGACCCTTTCCCTGCGGTAAGACCAACTCACTACACGTGATACTCACGTCATTCTCAGCATCGTGGATGCTCCAGAGTAAATCCACCCTCAGCTCCAATTCCGCAACGCGGACCGTCAGGAGCTGGAGGCGGATACACTTCCCGCACACATAGTCGTCAGGGACACCGGAAGCGTCCCTGAGTTCCCACATGGTACAGGAGGAGCATATCACGTGACCGAGCTCTCCTGCCATGACTTAACCCTTAGATACACTTAAACTGGTAATAACAATGTTAAAAGTTACTGACCAATATAAGAAGAAAAAGAAAAACTACTCACCAATCACCAGCCAATCACTTACCCCCTAGGCTGTGACGTCACCTTTGTTTTTTTGCCTTCTCCCTGTAGCTGCACCGGCACGCCTCTCGCCGACCCCGGACTCGCGCTGCTCCGAGCTCCCGCTGGCCTTTATAGGCCTCTCGCCGACCCCGGACTCGCGCTGCTCCGAGCTCCCGCCTCCTCGACTGACTGCTCCGAGCTCCCGCTGGCCTTTATAGGCCTCTCGCCGACCCCGGACTCGCGCTGCTCCGAGCTCCCGCCTCCTCCTCCTTGTAACGTTTCCTCTGCCTGCTTTTGGCTCGTTTGCCGTGGACGAGTTCCGAGTAGAGCGCTTGCTTTGGGAGTCTCCTGTCTAGCATGTAGACTATGTGTCCTGCCCAGTTGCACAACTAGGCAATCCATATAGTCTCTTGTTGAAGTCACATTGATCACCTCCGTATCACGTGAAAGCCAGTGTTCAATTGTTCTCTTTTGTAAAAAAAACCCAGACTTTTACATTTAAAAAAATGCTATTCCATAACTGTTAATTGTTTGCCAATTTTCCTGTTTCAATTTCTAACTATTTGTAATGATTAGCTTCCTGAAGTAAAATACTTAAAAAGAAAGCTATGGGGAAATCTGTGACTTGCCTGTTGGCACTGCCGTACAATCTATCCTAGCCCTTTAATTATCAGTGTCAGATTTGTCAGGAACCTGTCCTTGCTTCAGTTGTCTTGGGCTGTACCCTGTTGTTAAAGAACCACAGAGCTTTATAGCACAGAAGGAGACCAATCAGCTTGTTGTTTTAGTGCCAGCTTTTGGCTGGAACAATCCAAAATTCGTCCTATTGCCCTGCTGTGTCTCGATATCCCTCTCTCTTCCTCAGCTTGAAATATTTAGCCAATTTTCTTTTAACATTTGCAATGGTCTCTGCAATAACCTCTGGCAAAGCATTCCATGGTCCAAATGTTTTCTGCTGAAATAAATTTCTCCGAACCGCTCCTCACTTTCTCAGCGACTATTTTAAATTGATTATCCCTCATCACCCGAATTAAAAGAAATCTTCTTTCCGCACTCACTCTTATCAAAACATTTAATAATTTTAAAAACCTTGATTAAATCTCCTTTTAGTCTATCATGCTCCAGTGGAGAGAGTCCCAGTATCTCAGGTCTCCTCTCATAACTTCCCATCCCTGGCATCATCCTGATGGACCTACTCCTTGTACTGCCTGCAGCTTTATCGTCCCCTTTAGAATGGCAAGCCCAAAACTGCACACAAGTCTCTTTCTGTGGGCTCGACAAAGTTTTGTGTAAATTGATGATTATTTCTTTACCCTTGTACTCTATGCCTATTCTTACAGTACCTAAAATGCCATTAACCTTTTTTATGGCTTTATTTAGCTGTATTCATACTTTTAGGGAATGATTATAAGTTCGCCAAACTGGCGCCTGGTTTTTTGACGATATTTCTCTGCTTTTGGCGAAAAACGGTGATCCGGGAAATTCAGAGAAATCTTGCGACGGCGGTTTTTAAACACTGCTGGGGAGAGGACCGCCGCCACACAAGGCTCGAAAGGTCACTTTCGCCAAAAATTTGGCTCTGACAACGCACCCGTATTTAGGATGAAAAAAACCGCCAGGTAAAAAGCTTCATTGCAGCTCTTGGAGCAGCGGTGAATATGAAGACCTGCAAAAAAGGTTAAGTTAAAGTTTTTATTTTTGAATTATTTTGCAGCGATTCACTAGTTAATTGTCTTGTGAAGGTTTTGTGATTTTTTTATTTTTTGTTGTTTGCAATTTTTTGGGGGTGTTTCCCTCCCTCCCAAGGCCTCATCGCAGCAGTATCGGCCTACGAGTAAAGTTGCAGAAAATTTGCAGTTTGCGTCACGAATCCTCGTGCAATGCCAATTTTTACCACTGCGTGAATTGAACCCTGCAGTTTAGGCCTCGCAGCGGTAGGCGAGTGAAAGCGTTATTTTTGGCGGAAAAATACCGCTTTCACCAAAAATCAAATTTCTAACCCTACGTATTTTAACCAAGGTCTGTTATTTCACAACCTTCTGCGTCTTTCCATTGAGTGTATGTTCACACTCATTGTTTTTCCTGAAACATATCCACATTAAATTGCATCTGCCATCTGTCTGCCCATTCCACTAACCCATCAACACCTTCCTGAAGTCTTTTACAATCTATTGCATTGTTTTCCAAAATACCCTACATTTGTGTCAATATCAAATTTCAAGATTTTGTTCCTTATATTCAAGTCTAAATCATTTCATATATACATTTAACAAAAGTGGGCCTTGCACTGGCCTCTGGGATACATCATTTCCCACTTTCTTGAATTTAACTCTCTTCAATACGGAAATTGATGTCAAATTCAAGAGACACGAGACCACAAAGCTGAAACAATTTTCTCTCAGAGAAAAGGTGTCTTACAATCTCCACTCCTTCAGTTTTAAAATCTACCACGCTTAAATGCTTGAAATAGCGAAGGAGGCGGCTAAATCGAAAAACGGCACTGTAACACAAATGAAGTGTTTTTCTGCCTATGTATTATTTTGTTCCTGCTTGGGTATGGTCACTGTTCAGTCAGAGATAGATTGTTTCCAGGCAGAAGTCTTTATACGAGAGGGTGTTACTGGTCACAGACAGCGACTAATTGCATGTATGCTCTTCCAACGAAGTACTCACATAGCATATGGCTGCTAGTTCTTGACGCAAATTACATGCATCTAAGCTGGAACTTCCTTTCTCTGGATTCACTCCATTATCATACACTGTAAACTTGGTGCCCATTAGATTTGATCTGCAATGCAAATGAAATACAATTTGCTTAATAGACTTCTCAGTCCCATAGGTATCAGTGTCATCCAAAATCATAGAACTTTCCCCCAAAATGTAACATTTATAGCCAGTTGCATCATTCCCATGTGTGAATGCCCAATAGAGCTCCTTCACATTAAACAGGGGATCCTCCACCCAATGAGTTTCTGATCTCAGCCAAGGTCACGTGGATTGGTGCAATGGTGGTGGGGATGTGATGAAAATTATTCAGAGTTTACTGTCCGGTTACAAAGTGACACAATTGGGAGTTCTTGCAGATGTTTGCAGACTCCGCCCCCATCCCACACTGCCATGGCTTCAATTTTTTGCCAAGTTCAAAAACAGTACCTGACTGAAGAAAGACTTCCAAGAGACTAAAAATTATCTGAAATGATGGTTGGAAAAAAAATACATGAAAAATTGTTCCCATCAGCTCTTTTAAAATGAGACTTTAAACAGCTTGCTTTAAACAGCTGGGTTTCATGGTAGAAGTTTCACTGGGCAGGACCTTTGCCTCAACATCAGATACTCAAGGATCTATGTTAGTATGTTGAACGAATGCTTGATTAGGTCCTGCTCAAAATGAAGAGGAGTGAAGACCAGAGAGACCCAGCTTGGACAGAAACCTTATGGGGCACAGAGAGTAAGGAAGTACAAGCCACCCAATTTCCTGATCCCTACTCACCCAAATTCCACTAGTAGTTGAGATTTACTGAACGGAAAAGCAATTCTTGGATGTCCAGTTTACATTTAAGAACTTCTGAACAATCCACTGAAAAGTTAGATTATCCATTCCAAAACAGGACAGGTTAACAACCCTCTCAGATAGAGATGCCTGCCTACGTGCAGTTGCGTGGCAAAAATGATAGCTCCAAAATTCCATGGATGCATTGGTTGTAATCTACCAAAATTCCGTGGATTCTGGGGAGGCCCTAGCGGATTGGAAAACCATAAATGCAACACCACTATTAAAAAATTAGGCAGACAGAAAGCAGGAAACTATAGACCAGTTAGCCTAACATTGGTCGTTGGGAAAATTCTGGAATCCACTATTAAGGAAGCATTAGCAGGACATTTGGAAAAGCATAATTCAATCAAGCAGAGTCAGCATGGTTTTATTAAAGGGAAATCATGTTTAACAAATTTTCTGGAGTTCTTTGAGGATTCAATGAGCAGAGTGGATAAGGGAGAACCAGTGAATGTGGTGTATTTGGACTTCCAGAAGGCATTCGATAAGGTGCCACATAAAAGGTTACTGCACAAGATAAAAGTTCACAGGGTTGGGGGTAATATATTAGCATGGATAGAGGATAGGCTAACTAACAGAAAACAAAGAGTCGGGATAAATTGGTCATTTTCCGGTTGGCAAAGAGTAACTAGTGGGGTGCTGCAGGGATTGGTGCTGGGGCCTCAACTATTTACAGTCTATTAATGACTTGGATGAAGGGGTTGAGTGTAATGTAGCCAAGTTTGCTGATGATACAAAGGGAAAGCAAATTGTGAGGAGAACACAAAAAATCTGCAAAGGGATATAGACAGGTTAAGTGAATGGGCAAAAATTTGGCAGATGGAATATAATGTGGGAAAATGTGAGGTTATCCACTTCGGCAGAAAAAATAGAAAAGCAAATTATAATTTAAATGGAGAAAAATTACAAAGTGCTGCAATACAGCGGGACCTGGGGGTACTTGTGCATGAAACACAAAAAGTTAGTATGCAGGTACAGCAAGTAATCAGGAAGGCAAATGGAATGTTGGCCTTTATTGCAAGGGGGATGGAGTATAAAAGCAGATAAGTTCTGCTACAACTGTACAGGGTATTGGTGAGGCCACACCTGGAGTACTGCGTGCAGTTTTGGTCTCAGTATTTAAGGAAGGATATATTTGCATTGGAGGCTGTCCAGAGAAGGTTTACTAGTTTGATTCCGGAGATGAGGGGGTTGACTGATGAAGATAAGTTGAGTAGGTTGGGCCTGTACTCAATGGAGTTTAGAAGAATGAGAGGTGACCTTATCAAAACATATAAGATAATGAGAGGGCTCGACAAGGTGGATGCAGAGAGGATATTTCCACTCATAGGGAAAACTAAAACTAGGGGACATAATCTTAGAATAAGGAGCCGCCTATTTAAAAGTGAGATGAGGAGGAATTTCTTCTCTCAGAGGGTTGTAAATCTATGGAATTCTCTGCCCCAGAGAGCTGTAGAAGCTGGGTCATTGAATATATTTAATGGGAGATAGACAGATTTTTGAGCGATAAGGGAGTAAAGGGTTATGGGGAGCAGGAAGGGAAGTGGAGCTGAGTCCATGATCAGATCAGCCATGATCTTATTAAATGGCGGAACAGGCTCGAGGGGCCAAATGGCCTACTCCTGCTCCTAGTTCTTATGTTCTTATGTTGCGGGGTTGTGAGGCTGGAGGAGATTACGAAGATAGAGAGAGGGAAGGCCATGGAGGGATTTGTAAACAAGGATGAGAATTTTGAAATTGAGGCGTTGCTTAACTGGGAGCCAATGTAGGTCAGCTAGCACATGGTGATAGGTGAGCCTATTTATTCATATTAAATCAATTCAAACTCTGAACAATGGATAACTGTGCTCGTAAAAACAATTTTATATATTTTCAATGTCTTTCAACAATATTCCACCTGCCTTGGGCTTCATGGTCCTGTGCCTACATTGGGTATAAATACTGAGTTGAACTGATATAGCCTCCAGTTTTCTCAATTTGCCTAAATGCCACATTGCCCAGTAATTGCCCAAACCTGTGCATATCCCCTCATGGATGTCCAGTGGATTCAGCATTAAGTGAGTGCAACTTTAATAACTCAGTGTCAGAAACTGTTTACATGCTCGGTGCTAGTGCACTTCTAGGTTTACTGCCTACAGCATGAAAAGTGCTTTGATCTATTTTTGACTCTGGAGAGGAGCACGGATCGTATTGACAGGTGTCGCTGCAGGAGAGTAACATGTAGCACTGGTGCTGGAGGTCAATAATGCCCTGGGGGTCAGTAATAGCATCTCCACTGTCACATACTGCACAACCAGGATTCTTCCTGTCTGTATCAACACCACTTGGCCAACCCCTTCCTTTGCTCTTTGATGGAAAAGGTTTTCTTATTGCGGAACATTCAGTAGCAATAAGTTAATTGGATCTTACCACAGGCATAACAATATCTCACTGCATGCACCGATCCAAAAATGCCGAGATATTAATACATTGTTGCACACTTTAGACAACGTTGTTTTTAAATGGAGTGCTTTCTTTCAGTTCTTTGAAGACTTCCAGGCAGAATTCAGCAACAATTAATCATGATAATGGGTTACCTGAGCTTGCCAACAAAGCTCTCTCCACCACGTGATAGGTCAGTGGGGTCGATGGAGATGAGGTAATTTGATGTCTTGCTCTTCTTCCGTTTTCTTCCTGCCAACAAGAATACCTGGAGAGGTGAAGAAACAAAATATTACTAAAGGAACGGAGGAGAATACAGATAATAAAAGGGGATTTCAACAAAACCTTGCCCAGCAGATAAAAAACTCAATTCAGTTGAGTCATCAATGCAACAACACAACTAAAATTATATATAATTACCACTGATTATCTGAAGGTCAAATACTATTCAATTCTGATACTGTGAAATTGTGGAACAACACATTTTACAAACGGCTTTTCAAAACCAATTCTATACTTGTCATTCCAAAGTCATTAACTGTACTTAATTTACAAAATGTTCAATTCAAAGACAACTACAGATAATGATTTGGGATCAAAATGAGCTCCGTCTTACACTACTGGCTTTGTTAGGGATGAGTGAAGGCTCCACCTCTTACTAAGCTGAGTGGGGATCTCCTTCAAGGACAGCCAATTAAACACGAACTCCTTTGGAATAGCAGCAGTTTAAATGGGAATTTCCTTGGAAGGACCTGACATATGTGGGTCCCCACCTATGTTCTGGCTCTTCTTGAAGTTACAGCAGGAATGCATCTGAATTAAAAAATTATAAGGAGTGCACTCTGTGTAAAGCGATCTATGTAATGCTCTTGTAACTTGAATTCAGATTATACTATTTAGAACCTCTGCTAAAATATATGTAATTTACCAACCTTCTTCCCATCATCCCTTTCCAGGTGGAGGTAGTAAGTAGGATACATTCCACGGTCCATCCCCTTCTTATCCCTTGTGATTCGACATTTAATGGTGATTCCTTGTGGGGCTGGTCTCACAGCAAACTCCTCAAGGTCATCCACATCTATTAGAGCATCACTTCCTGGAGGGGTTGAGACAGAAGCAGCTTCCTGGAAACAGAAATCACGTTGCACTCTGTAACAGGGAAATGTGAGGATATCTCCGTGTGCTGCAATCGTCAGAAAAACACAGCCATTAGCTTTGCCACACTTTTCTCGCAACTGTTTGTATATAGCAGGACGGAGGGATACTGGGAAAAGACGACTTTTTTCCTTCCCGCACGATCCATGGATAAATGGAATAGACTAGCAGAAAAAAATAATTATTTGGCTTTCTTTAAAAGAAGAATGTGATCCTCTATCGATATTATATCTTTTCAACCTGCACCTCGGCTTTGTGGACTTGTGTAACTGAGATGTGCCACGATGGTAACAGTCCACGTCGGGCAAACAGAAACTCGGGGGGGAATTTTAATCCCAAAAGCGGATGGGTTGGGATTGGGTGCAAGGTTAACCGGTAAAGAAAACTGTATCCCGCCCTCGACCCACTTACTTCCGGTTTTAACGGGGCGGGACTGGGGGGGGGGGAAGGGGGGGAATGGGCATCCAACCCGCTGGTCGTTCATTTAAATATTATAATGAGGCTGGTATGCCTCATGATGATCCAGCATTGCAAATTTAACTCTGGCTGGTCTGGTTCTCCCAGACCGCGGAGAACACGCCGGTCAAAGAAAGCGAGGATTGCTGGAATCATCATTTAAGTGCCTTTCCACCTTCCTGCCTCACCCACTGCCCCCCCCCCCCTCCCGATGCCTCTGATCACCTCCTGCCTCCCCTCCGATCGTGCCCCCTATCTTCAGGCCTCCGATCGCCCTCCAGCCTCCGACCTAATTTTTCGGCCCCCCTCCCCATCCCGGATTTCCCCCTTTAGCCCCATTGCTCCTCTGGCCTCTGGCCACCACAACCCCCCCCCTCTCCCCCCGCCACCCAATCCTTCTCCAGTCCTGATTCACACCCCTGATCATCTTCCAGCCCCTAACCACCACCCCAGCCCTCCGATAATCCTCCGGCCCCAATTCCCAACCCCGATACACCACTGGACACTGACCAGCAACCCCACCCCCAATCAACCTCCAGCCCCGATTCACTCCCTCTGATGCTCCTCCGGCCCCTGACCGCACCCTCCATCACCCGATCCTCCTCTGGCCTCAACAGCCCCCGGTCCTCCTCCAGCCCTAATTCAACCCCTGACCTTCCTCCAGCTCTGATTAACACCCTCCTCGATCCCTCCCTCCCTCCCCTCTGTGGCCACTCCCACAGGCCTACCCACCCGACAGCCAGCTAGCTCTTCATTTGGCGAGCTGCGGGTGGGAAACAGAGCTTTGAAATGTTAATCAGGCCACGCCGTTAAATTCGGCAGGGCCTGCAGGAAACCCATTCTCCCAGGTTTCCCGCCCACTTTCTCGCCCCCACCGCAGGGGAGATCGGAAGCCTCGGGGAGTGGGTGAGGCAGGGAGGCTGGATCCAGCAGATAAGTGGAAATGCACTTCACACCCCGGATCATTCTCTGGCCCCTAATCAACACCCTCCACACGCCCCCCAACCCCAGTTTAAATTCCCGCTTCTGTCTATGTATTTTTATCAATAGCTTGGTTTGGAAACTCTTAAACATATTGATGGGTTTCTGCAAGTGTCTGACATTGAACTAACTGAAGTAAAATGACAGCCAGTAAATTGTTGGCGCAATAATTGAGTTACTGAAAATTTTGGGGAGAATTCTTGCCAGCTCATTAATCCCAGATATTCTGGGTTTTTTGCTGCAAATATAAATCATCCAATCTACTGCCGATACACTGGACTGCTCAATGGAGTGTCAAAACTGATTAGAATGGAGCGAGGCTGTAAAATGAGTAAAGGAGTATTTAAGCTCCTGTATTTGTATACTGAGAACAGACTAGGGCTTTACTTAACATTTTCCATGTAAAATTCTGGGACTAAGAGTGAAAATGGGCAAATTTGATGACCAAGCAACGCAAGTGCTGGTTCACGAAGTGAGGTAAAGGAAAGTTGTCCTGTATGATACAGAAGGACACGCTCCCCAAAAGTGACTTGTCCAACATACTTGAGAGCAGATTGCTGAGAGAGTAACTGCTATGTCCAGGTCCCAGCTGATCTGGGTAGGATAAGGAAAGCTGGATAGAAAGTTAATTGATGAACAGAAAACAAAGGATTAGGATTAATGGTTGTTGCTCAGATAGGAGAATGGCTGGCAGTACATTAAGAGCAAGAGGATAACTAGAGAAAGAGTGGGCCTATTAGAGACCATAAAGGAAATCTGTGTGTGGAGGCAGAAGACGTGGGTATGATTCTTAATGAATCCTTTGCATCCGTTTTCACAAGAAGGAGGGGCGATGTAGACTTTGCAATGAGGGAGGAGGAGTGTGAAATATTAGACGAGATAAACCTAGTGAGAGAGGAAGTATTAAGGAGCGCAGCAGGTTTGAAATTGGATAAATCACCAGGCCCAGATGAAATGTATCCCAGGCTGTTAAGAGAAGCAAAAGAGGAAATAGCAGAGGCTCTGACCATCATGTTCCATTCCCTCTCTGGCTGCAGGTGTGGTGCCAAAGGACTAGAAGACTGCTAATGTTGCACCTTTGTTTAAAAAGGGAGAAAATAATAGATCGAGTAATTACAGGCCAGTCAGCCTAACTTCGGTGGGAAAATGACAGGAAAAAATCCTGAGGGGCAGGATAAATCTTTATTTGGAAAGATATGGATTAATCAAGGACAGTCAACATGGATTTGTTAAGGGAAGGTCGTGTCTGACTAATTTGATTGAATTTTTCGAGGAGGTAAGCAGGAGGGTCGATGAGGGCAGTGCGTATGATGTAGTGTATATGGAGTTTAGTAAAGCTTTTGATAAGGTTCCACATGGCATGTGTGTTTGTGTGACTGGAAGGCTGTTTCCATTGGGGTTCCGCAGGGCTCACTGCTGGTCCCTTGCTTTTTGTGGTATATATCAATGACTTGGACTTAAATGTTGGGGTATGATTAAGAAGTTTGCAGATGACACTAAAATCGGCTGTGTGGTTGATAATGAAGAAGAAAGCTGCGGACCGCAGGAAGATATCAATGAACTGGTCAGGTGGGCAGAACAATGGCCAATGGAATTTAATCCGGAGAAGTGTGAGGTAATGCATTTCGAGAGGTCTAACAAGGCAAGGGAATGCACATTAAATGGTATGACACTGAAAAGTGTAGAGAAACAAAGAGACCTTGGAGTGCAGGTCCACAGATTCCTGAAGGTAGCAGACCAGGTACATAAAGTGGTTAAGAAGGCATATGGAATACTTGGAGCTGGAGTACTGTGCAATTCTGGTCACCACATTACAGGAAAGATGTGATTGCACTGGAAAGGGTGCAGATGAGATTTACAAGAATGTTGCCTGGACTAGAGAATTTTGGCTATGAAGAAAGATTGAAGATGCTGGGTCTGTTTTCTTTGGAACAGAGGAGGCTAAGGGGAGAGCTGATTGAGATGTATAAAATTATGAGGGGTCTGGATAGAGTGGATAGGAAGGACCTGTTTCTCTTGGCAGAGGGGCATAGATTTAAAGTAATTGGGGGGAGGTTTAGAGGAGATATGAGGGGAAATTTCTTCACCCAGAGATCTGGAACTCAGTGCCTGAAAGGGCAGTAGAGGCAGAAACCCTCACCACATTTAAAAGATGTGCAATTAAAGTGCCGTAACCTACAGGGCTACAGACCAAAAGCTGGATAGTGGGATTAGGCTGGACAACTCTTGTCGGCCAGCGTGGATAAGATGGGCCAAAATGGCCTCCTTCCATAGAAACATAGAAACATAGAAATTAGGTGCAGGAGCAGGCCATTCGGCCCTTCGAGCCAGCACCGACATTCAATAAGATCATGGCTGATCATTCAACCTCAGTACCCCTTTCCTGCTTTCTCTCCATACCCCCTGATCCCTTTGGCCGTAAGGGCCATATCTAACTCTCTTTTGAATATATCTAACAAACTAGCCTCAACAACTTTCTGCGGTAGAGAATTCCACAGGTTAACCACTCTCTGAATGAAGAAGTTTCTCCTCATCTCGGTCCTAAATGGCTTACCCCTTATTCTTAGATTGTCACCTCTGGTTCTGGAACTCCCCAGCAACGGGAACATTCTTCCTGACTCTTACCTGTCCAATCCCGTCAGAATTTTCTATGAGATCTATGAGATCCCCTCTCATTCTTCTAAACTCCAGTGGATACAAGCCCAGATGATCCCGTCTCTCTTCATATGTCAGTCCTGTCATCCCGGGAATCAGTCTGGTGAACCTTCGCTGTACTCCCTCAATAGCAAGAACGTCCTTCCTCAGATTAGGAGATCAAAATTGAACACAATACTCCAGGTGTGGCCTCACCAAGGCTCTGTACAACTGTAGCAACACCTCCCTGCCCCTGTACTCAAATCCCCTCGCTATGAAGGCCATCATGCCATTTGCCTTCTTCACCGCCTGCTGTACCTACATGCCAACCTTCAATGACTGATGTACAATGACACCCAGGTGTCGTTGCACCTCCCCTTTTCCTAATCTTTCATCATTCAGATAATATTCTGTCTTCCTGTTTTTGCCAACAAAGTGAATAACCTCACATTTATTCACATTATACTGCATCTGCCATGCATTTGCCAACTCACCTAACCTGTCCAAGTCACCCTGCAGCCTCTTAGCATCCTCCTCACAGCTCACACCGCCACTGTTAATCTCTATGATTCTATAATTCTATCCCAGGGGTCCGTGCTGGGTCCTCTATAGTTCTTGAGATATCTATCCACAATATATTAAAAACAGTGAGAGGTCTCAGAATTCCAAAGTTAAGAAAGAACTTGAATTTATATAGCACCTTCTACATCTTATGGACATCGCAAAGCACTTCACAGCCAATGATATACTTTTAAAGTGTAGTCACTGTTGTAATGCAGGAACGTGTGACAGTCAATTTAGGACGTGTATATTTGCAACACCTAAAGCTCTGATTGGGCCCCCTTAATGACAAGTCCTGATTTCTGAATTCAACGGTGGGCACTCATACTGGCGTCCTACGACTACACAATAAGGCACAGACAACCGTGCCGACGTGCTCAGCAGGCTACCCCTGGCGACCACGGAAGGGTCTGACGAACAGGACTGTGAGATAGTCATGGCAATCAATGCCTTTGAGTCCACAGGTTCGCCCATGACGGCTCGCCAAATCAGAGCCTGGGCGGCCAGCGACCCCACGTTATCCTTAGTAAAAAGATGTGTCCTAGAAACATAGAAACATAGAAACATAGAAAATAGGTGCAGGAGTAGGCCATTCGGCCCTTCGAGCCTGCACCACCATTCAATGAGTTCATGGCTGAACATGCAACTTCAGTACCCCATTCCTGCTTTCTCACCATACCCCTTGATCACCCTAGTAGTAAGGACTACATTGAACTCCTTTTTGAATATATTTAGTGAATTGGCCTCAACAACTTTCTGTGGTAGAGAATTCCACAGCTTCACCACTCTCTGGGTGAAGAAGTTTCTCCTCATCTCGTCCTAAATGGCTTACCCCTTATCCTTAGACTGTGACCCCTGGTTCTGGACTTCCCCAACATTGGGAACATTCTTCCTGCATCTAACCTGTCTAAACCCGTCAGAATTTTTAAACGTTTCTATGAGATCCCCTCTCATTCTTCTGAACTCCAGTGAATACAAGCCCAGTTGATCCAGTCTTTCTTGATAGGTCAGTCCTGCCATCCCGGGAATCAGTCTGGTGAACCTTCGCTGCACTCCCTCAATAGCAAGAATGTCCTTCCTCAGGTTAGGAGACCAAAACTGTACACAATACTCCAGGTGTGGCCTCACCAAGGCCCTGTGCAACTGTAGCAACACCTCCCTGCCCCTGTACTCAAATCCCCTCGCTATGAAGGCCAACATGCCATTTGCTTTCTTAACTGCCTGCTGTACCTGCATGCCAACCTTCAATGACTGATGTACCATGACACCCAGGTCTCGTTGCACCTCCCCTTTTCCTAATCTGTCACCATTCAGATAATAGTCTGTCTCTCTGTTTTTACCACCAAAGTGGATAACCTCACATTTATCCACATTATACTTCATCTGCCATGCATTTGCCCACTCACCTAACCTATCCAAGTCGCTCTGCAGCCTCATAGCATCCTCCTCACAGCTCACACTGCCACCCAACTTCATGTCATCCGCAAATTTGGAGATACTACATTTAATCCCCTCGTCCAAATCATTAATGTACAGTGTAAACAGCTGGGGCCCCAGCACAGAACCTTGCGGTACCCCACTAGTCACCGCCTGCCATTCTGAAAAGTACCCATTTACTCCTACTCTTTGCTTCCTGTCTGACAACCAGTTCTCAATCCATGTCAGCACACTACCCCCAATCCCATGTGCTTTAACTTTGCACATTAATCTCTTGTGTGGGATCTTGTCGAAAGCCTTCTGAAAGTCCAAATATACCACATCAACTGGTTCTCCCTTGTCCACTCTACTGGAAACATCCTCAAAAAATTCCAGAAGATTTGTCAAGCATGATTTCCCTTTCACAAATCCATGCTGACTTGGACCTAGCATGTCACCTCTTTCCAAATGCGCTGCTATGACATCCTTAATAATTGATTCCATCATTTTACCCACTACTGAGGTCAGGCTGACCGGTCAATAATTCCCTGTTTTCTCTCTCTCTCCTTTTTTAAAAAGTGGGGTTACATTGGCTACCCTCCACTCCATAGGAACTGATCCAGAGTCTATGGAATGTTGGAAAATGACTGTCAATGCATATGTTATTTCCAAGGCCACCTCCTTAAGTACTCTGGGATGCAGTCCATCAGGCCCTGGGGATTTATCGGCCTTCAATCCCATCAATTTCCCAAACACAATTTCCCGCCTAATAAGGATTTCCCTCAGTTCCTCCTCCTTACTAGACCCTCTGACCCCTTTTATATCCGGAAGATTGTTTGTGTCCTCCTTAGTGAATACCGAACCAAAGTACTTGTTCAATTGGTCTGCCATTTCTTTGTTCCCCGTTATGACTTCCCCTGATTCTGACTGCAGGGGACCTACGTTTGTCTTTACTAACCTTTTTCTCTTTACATATCTATAGAAACTTTTGCAGTCCGTCTTAATGTTCCCTGCAAGCTTCCTCTCGTACTCTATTTTCCCTGCCCTAATCAAACCCTTTGTCCTCCTCTGCTGAGTTCTAAATTTCTCCCAGTCCCCAGGTTCACTGCTATTTCTGGCCAATTTGTATGCCACTTCCTTGGCTTTAATACTATCCCTGATTTCCCTTGATAGCCACGGTTGAGCCACCTTCCCTTTTTTATTTTTACGCCAGATAGGGATGTACAATTGTTGTAGTTCATCCATGCGGTCTCTAAATGTCTGCCATTGCCCATCCACAGTCAACCCCTTAAGTATCATTCGCCAATCTATCCTAGCCAATTCACGCCTCATACCTTCAAACCGGTCCTAACCGGTTTGAAGGTATCCACCCGGTTACTGGTCAGAGGCTTGCGAGGCCTGCCCCGAGGAATTAAAACCCTTTCACAGGCGCATACATGAGCTATCACTACAAGCAGATTGCCTGATGTGGGGCAGCCGAGTAGTCATGCCTCTGCAAGGCAGAGAGGCATTTGTCCGGGAGCTCCACTGCGAGCACCCGGGGATCATTCTCATGAAGGCCATAGCCAGATCCCACGTCTGGTGGCCTGGTATTGACGCGGACTTGGAGCTCTGCGTCCGAAGGTGCACCATTTGTGCCGAACTCAGCAATGCCCCCAGGGAGGCTCCACTGAGCCCCTGGCCCTGGCCTACCAAACCGTGGTCGCGGGTGCACATAGACTATGCGGTCCCATTCATGGGCAAAATGTTCCTCGTAGTTGTAGATGCATTTTCAAAGTGGATCGAATGCACCATTTTAAACTCGAGCACAACCTCCACCACTGTGGAGAGCCTCGCAACCATGTTTGCAACGCACGGAATCCCTGACATATTGGTCAGTGACAATGGTCCGTGCTTCACCAGCGCAGAATTCCAAGACTTTATAATTGACCACGGCATAAATCACGTCAAGACAGCACCGTTCAAGCCGGCCTCCAATGGCCAGGCGGAGAGAGCAGTGCAAATCATTAAACAAGGCATGCTTAAAATCCAAGGTCCCACGCTGCAGGGTCACCTGTCGCGACTGCTGCTGGCATACAGATCTCGTCCGCACTCACTGACTGGGATCCCCCCGCGCAACTGTTGATGAAAGGGACTTTAAAAACAAGGCTCTCATTAATCCTCCCAGACATGCACGAAATCGTTGAGGCAAAGCACCGTAAGCTGACTGAGTACCATGACAGAAATTCGAGGGGGAGATGGAATGAGATAGGGGACAAAGTGTTTGTACTAAACTATGGCAGGGGTCCCAAATGGCTTGCAGGGACAGTAACAGGCAAGGAAGGAAACAGGCTACTGGTAGTACAAATGGACAATGGCAAAACCTGCCGGAGGCATGTCGACCAAGTCAAAAGCAGATTTACCAACAACACTGCGGAACCAGAGGCAGACTACAATGTGGAACTCGCACCACACCTGGTGGACAGACAGAGGGAACAACCTGAGGAAAGGGCAATCCCAACAGACAGCCCAGGCGAGTCAACAACAATCACACCAATTGAAACAGACGAGATACCAGCAACCACACCCAAAGAAAAACAGACACCAAGGCAAACAACTGAACCACAACTCAGACGCTCCACGCGAGAGCGTAGACCACCTGAGAAACTGAACCTATAAAGACAATAAGACCTTGGGGCAGGGTGATGTCATGTATCTTACATTATTATATATAACTGTATCCTAACATGCTATACATGACTGTAATAAGATATGACCTGTAACCACCAGCATACCTTACCACCAGGGGTGCACTTGCAAGAGACAGGTATATAAGGACAGGTCTCAGGCAAGTGCAGCATTCCAGAGCTGTGAAATAAAGGTGCAGGTCCAGAGTGACCTTGACTTCACTACATGCCTCGTGTGAGTCTGTACTGAGGGGACAGGACTTTACACTCTCCTCAATATCTCTCTCCCTCCAATCCCCTCTCTCTGATCCCTCTTCTCCTCTGTCTCTCTCCGATCCCCTTTCTCCCTCCCACTCTCTCTCTCTTCCCCCATCTCTGCCACTGATCCCCAATCACTCTCTCCTCTTTCTTCCTCCAATCCCTTCTCTCTCTCTCTCTATCTCATCCCCTTTCTCACTCTCCCACCCCCTCCCCCCCACCCCCCTCTCTACCCCCCTCTCTCCCCCCCACCCCCCTCTCTACCCCCCTCTCTCCCCCCCACCCCCCTCTCTCCCTCCCATCCCCCCTCTCCCTCCCTCCAATTCTGGTCTCGGGCCTCTGCTTATACCGTTGCCTTCCAGAATGAGCAGAGCGGCAGCAGCACAAACAGAGCGGGAGACCAGGGGCCTGAGGCCAGAAGGAGCAGAGCTCCGATTCAAAACCAACAAACAAAATCAGAGTGACATCTCAGGAGAGCAGCTAGGTGATTGGTTGGTGAGTATTACAGCTTTTCTTTGCTTTCTAAGTTAGGAAAGGGGGTTAAATTAAGAGCTGTGGAACTGTAACTTGCTAGTACGTATTAAAGTAATAATTTAAAACATAAAATAATTAAACAAAACTAAAATATCAATTGAATCAAAGATTTAACTGACTAATTAATTAATAAAACAAGGTTAGAGATGGCAGGGCAGGTGGTGTGTCATAATTGCAGCATGTGGGAGTTGGTGGAGAGCATCGCGATCCTGAGCAATCACATCTGCAGTAAGTGTCTGCAACTCGAGAAACTTCGGCTCGGAGTTGTTGAGCTGGAGTATGAACTGCAGACATTGCGATGCATCAGGGAGGGGGAGAGATAGCTGGACACTTTGCTCCAGGAGGCAACCCTTAAGGTTCAATAGTACTTTACAGTTAATCAATGGTCAGGGACAGGAGGGTGTGACTGCGAGTCAGGAAGATATGTGGACCCAGGATGCAGTGATGGAGGAACCTTAGCCCTTGACCCTGTGTAACAGGTACAAAGGTACCTGCTCCCTGCACGGATGAGAAAAAGGACTATAGGGAGGATGGGCAGGCTGACCAATGCACCGATACAGGGGACCATCCAAGTGGGGGGAGAAGGAAGGAATGTGGTAATGGTAGAGGACAGTATAGGTCAGGGGGATAGATACTGTTCTCTACAGTCACGACAGGGAGTTCTCCAAAGGTGGCAGGGTTAAGGATATCTCCTCACAGCTGGAGAAGAACTTGGAGGAGGCGGGGGCAGATCCAGTTGTCATGGTCCCTGTAGGAACCAATGATATAGGTAGAATTAATAATGAAGTTCTGCTGAGGGAGTTTGAGGAGCTGGGGTCTAAAGTAACAGAACCGCAAGGGTAATAATCTTTGGATTACTACCTGAACCACATGCAAATTGGTTTCGGGTCAAGCAGATCAGGGAGTTAAATGCGTGGCTCAAGGAGTGGTGTGGGAAGAAGGTGTTTCAATTCACGAGGCACTGGCATCAGTATTGCGATAAGAAGGAGCAGTTCCATCAGGACGGGCTCCACTAAAACCGGGCTGGGACCAACGTACTGGTGAATCAAATAACTCGGGCTGTCGATGGGGGTTTAAACAAAAACTGGTGGGGCGGGGGTGGAAGAGGCATCAGGTGAGGGGACATTCAGATATCTAAAGGGAAAGGTCAATGCAATAGAACAGTGTAGTGATTTGAGTAAAAATAAGCAGAGAGTGACAGGAAGGGACAGAGAGTTTAACGGTAGCAGTGCAGCAGAGAATAAGGTCAAAGCAGGGAATAATGGTAAAAAAATTAAAGGCTCTTTATCTGAATGCACGGAGCATATATAACAAGATAAATGAACTAGTGGCACAATTAAAGATAAATGGGTTTGATCTAATAGCTATTACAGAGACGTGGTTGCAAGGTGACTTAAGGTTGGGAACTAAATGTTCCAGGGTACTTAACATTTCGAAAAGACAGGCAGAATGTTAAAGGAGGAGGAGTGGGGGTAGCCTGATAATAAAGGATGACATAAGGACAGTAGAGAGAAAGGACTCGGCTCGGAAGATCAGGAAGTAGAATCAGTATGGGTGGAGATAAGGCATAACAAGGGGCAGAAAACACGGGTCAGAGTAGTATATAGGTCTCCTAACAGTAGCTATACGGTTGGACAGAATATTAATCACAAAATAGTGGGAGCTTGTAACAAAGGTAATGCAATAATCGTGGGGGACTTTAATCTTTAGTCAGGGGAGCAGACAGACGTTTCTGCAGGATGACTCCAGGATGGTATGTTGCCTCCCTGGTGCCAGGGTCAAGGATGTCACTGAGCAGCTGCAGGGCATTATGGGGGGCAAGGGTGAACAGCCAGAGTCCGTGGTCCACATCAGGACCAATGACATAGGTAGGAAGAGGGATGAGGTCCTGCAGGCAGAGTTTGGGGAGCTAGGAGAGAGATTAAAAAGCAGGACCTCAAAAGGTAGTAATCTCCGGATTACTCCCAGTGCCATGAACTAGTGAGTACAGAAATAGGAGGATGGGGCAGATGAATACCTGGCTGGAGAGATGGTGCAGGCGGGAGGGCTTTAGATTCCTGAGGCATTGGGACCATTTCTGGGGGAGGTGGGACCTGTACAAGCCGGACGGGTTGCACCTCAACAGAGCCTGGACCAATATCCTCGTGGGGGGGGAGGGGTTGCTAGTGCTGTTGGGGAGGGTTTAAACTCGCTTGGTAGTGGGGTGGGTACCTGAAAATAGATTCAGTAGGGAGGGGAGTAAAGCTGGAATTACAAAGCAAAAATATAGAAAGTGAGTTTGAAGGAGAGAGGAAACAAACAGGAAAAAGGGTAAAAAACCAAACTTAAAGGCAAGTAGCATTTGTAACAAGATAGATGAGTTGACGGCACAAATTGGGACAAATGGGTATGATCTGACAGCCATTACTGAAATGTGGTTGCAAGGTGACCTGGACTGGGAATTAACTATGCAGGGGTAAAAGGGAATATTATTTGAATGGGGAGAAATAAAACATGCTGCGGTGCAGAGGGACCTGGGGGTCCCAGCAGATTGGAAAACTGCAAATGTAACGCCCCTATTTAAAAGAGGAGGCAGACAAAAGCAGGAAACTATAGACCAGTTAGCCTAACATCTGTGGTTGAGAAAATGTTGGAGTCCATTATTAAAGAAGCAGTAGCAGGACATTTGAAAAAGCTAAATTTGGTCAGGCAGAGTCAGCATGGATTTATGAAGGGGAAGTCATGTTTGACAAATTTGTTGGAGTTCTTTGAGGATGTAACGAACAGGGTGAATAAAGGGGAACCAGTGGATGTGGTGTATTTGGACATTCAGAAGGCATTTGACAAGGTGCCACATAAAAGGTTACTGCACAAGATAAAAGTTCACAGGGTTGGGGTTAATATATTAGCATGGATAGAGGATTTACCAACAGAGAACAAAGAGTCGGGATAAATGGTTCATTCTCTGGTTGACAACCAGTAACTAGTGGGGTGCCACAGGGATCGGTGCTGGGACCCCAACTATTTACAGTCCATATTAACGACTTGGAAGAAAAGACCGAGTGTAACATAGCCAAGTTTGCTGATGATACAAAGATGGGAGGAAAAGCAATGTGTGAGGAGAACACAAAAAATCTGCAAAAGGACATAGACAGGCTAAGTGAGTGAGCAAAAATTTGGCAGATGGAGTATAATGTTGGAAAGTGTGAGGTCATGCACTTTGGTGGAAAAAAAATCAAAGAGCAAGTTATTATTTAAATGGAGAAAGATTGCAAAGTGCTGCAGTACAGCGGGACCTGGGGGTTCTTGTTCATGAAACACAAAAGGATAGCATGCTGGTATAGCAAGTGATCAGGAAGGCCAATGGTATCTTGGCCTTTATTGCAAAGGGGATGGAGTATAAAAGCAGGGAAGTCTTACTACAGCTATATAAAGATATTGGTGGTGAGGCCACACCTGGAATACTGTGTGCAGTTTTGGTTTCCATATTTACGAAAGGCTATACTTGCTTTGGAGGCAGTTCAGAGAAGGTTCACTAGATTGATTCCGGGAATGAGGGGGTTCACTTATGAGGAAAGGTTGAGTAGGTTGGGCCTCTACTCATTGGAATTCAGAAGATTGAGAGGTGATCTTATCGAAACGTATAACGTTATGAGGGGGCTTGATATGGTGGATGCAGAGAGGATGTTTCCACTGATGGGGGAGACTAGAACCAGAGGGCATGATCTTAGAATAAGGGGCCGCCCATTTAAAACTGAGGTGAGGAGAAACTTCTTCTCTCAGAGGGTTGTAAATCTGTGGAATTCACTGCCTCAGAGAGCTGTGGAAGCTGGGACATTGAATGAATTTAAGACAGAAGGAGATAGTTTATTAAACGATAAGGGGATAAGGGGTTATGGAGAGCGGGTGGGGAAGTGGAGCTGAGTCCATGATCAGATCAGCCACGATCTTATTGAATGGCGGAGCAGGCTCGAGGGGCCGTATGGCCTACTCCTGTTCCTATTTCTTATGTTCTTATAAGCAGTGGCTCACATTGAAAGAAATACTTCATAATTCTCAACAAAAATAAATTCCATTGAGAAACAAAAACTACCACAGGAAAAATGATCCATCCAGTGAACTAAATAAGTTAAGGATATCATTAGATTGAAAGAAGAAGCTTAGAAAGTTGTGAAGAATAATAGCAAGACTGAGGATTGGGAGAGTTTCAGAAACCAGCAAAGAATGAGCAAAAAATTGATAAAAAGGGAAAAAATAGACTATGAAAGAAAACTAGCAAGAAATATAAAAACAGATTACAAGAGCTTTTACAAATATGTAAAAAGGAAGTGAGTAGCAAAAGTAAACATTGGTCCCTTTGAGGCTGAAGCAGAAGAAATTATTCACGGGAATAAGGAAATGGCAGAAACATGAGACAAATATTTTGTATGTGTATTCACAGCAGAAGATGCAAAAAACATACCGAAAGTGGTGGGGAACCAAGGGTCTAATGAGGGTGAGGAACTTAATATAATTCATATAAGTAGAGAAAAAGTACTAGAGAAACTCATGGGACAAAAAGTCGACAAATCCCCTGGGCCTGATGGCCTACATCCTCGGGTTTTAAAAGGGGTGGCTGCAGAGATAGTGGGTGCATTGGTTTTGATCTTTCAAAATTCCCTCGATTCTAGAACGTTCTCAGCAGATTGGAAGGTAGCAAATGTAACCCCGCTATTCAAAAAAGGAGGGAGAGAGAAAACAGGGAACTACAGGCCAGTTAGCCTGACATCAGTCGTCGGGAAAATGCTGGAATCCATTGTTAAGGAAGTGATATCAGGGCACTTAGAAAATCATAACATGATTAGGCAAAGTCAGCATGGTTTTATAAAAGGGAAATTGTGTTTGACAAATTTATTAGAGTTGTTTGAGGATGTAACTAACAGGGTAGATAAACAGGAAACCAGTGGATGTAGTATATTTGGATTTCTCAAACGCATTCGATAAGGTGCCACGTAATAGATTATTACACAAGATAAGGACTCATGGGATTGAAGGTAATGTATTTGCATCAATAAAGGATTGGTTAATGGACAAAAAACAGAGTGTAGGGACAAATGGGTCTTTTTCAGTTTGACAGGCTGTAACTAGTGGGGTGCCACAACTCTTTTAGTTGAGAAACAATAAATAAACAATTAAATCAAGTGCCCCCCAATCTGGGGGACACTCCAAACATTTTTCCAGGCCTGTTTTTTTTTTTGTATTTTTTGTACTTTTTTTTTTTGCGGGCACTAAAACAGACAATACAAGTGCCTCCTATAAAAGGGGAGGGGGACACTAAAACCCAGCAATTAAAACCAATTAAACTTTAAAACATATAAAATCAATTAAAATTTGGTTGCCGGGGGTGATGATGCCCTCCAGTCCCTCCGGCGATCACCTCTCGCGGAAGGGCGCGAGCGTACCGGTGGACACCGCGTGCTCCATCTCCAGGGACACCCTGGCCCGGATGTAGGCGCGGAAGAGAGGCAGGCAGTCGGGCTGAACGACCCCCTCGACCGCCCGCTGCCCGGACCGGCTGATGGTGGGGTGCCACAAGGATCAGTGCTGGGGCCTCAGCTATTTACAATCTATATTAATGATCTAGATGAAGGGGCCGAGTGTAATGTATCCACGTTTGATGATGATATAAAGCTCGGTGGGTCAGTAAGCTGTGAGGAGAACACAAAGCATCTGCAAAGGGATATAGATAGACTAAATGAGTGGGCAGTAAGGTGGCAGATGGAGTATTTTGTCGGGAAATGTGAGGTTATTCACTTTGGTAGGAAGATTAAAAAAAACAGATTCTTTTTGAAATGGAGAAAATTTTAAATGTTGGTGTTCAGAGAAATATCTCATCATAAGACAGCCCTCTCATCCCAAGAATCAATCTGGTGAACCTCCATTGCAACGCCTCCAAGGCAAGTATGTCCTTCCTTAGATAAGAAGGCCTAAACTGTGCACAGTACTCTAGGTGTGGCCTCACCAAGGCCCTGTCCAATTGCAGCAAGACTAGTGTGTCCTTGTACAAGAAGCACAACAAGCTGCATGCAAGTACAACAAGCAATAAGGAAGGCAAATGGCATGTTGTCCTTTATTGCAAGGGGGTTGGAGTACAAGAGTAAGGAAGTCTTGCTACAATTGTACAGGGCCTTGGTGAGACCACACCTGGAGTACTGTGCACAGCTTTGGTCTTATCTAAGGAAGGATAAACTGGCCTTGGAGGCGATGCAATGGAGGTTCATTAGACTGATTCCTGGGATGAGAGGGCTGACTTATGATGAGAGATTGTGTAGAATGGGCCCATAATCTCTGGAGTTTAGAAGACTGAGAGGTGATCTTATTGAAACAGACAATATTCTGAAGGGGATTGACAGGGTAGATGCTGAGAGGTTGTTTCCCCGGGCTGGAGTGCCTAGAACCAGGGGGCACAGTCTCAGGATAAGGGAAAGGCCATTTAAGACAGATGAGGAGGAATTTCTTCACTCAGAGGGTTGTGAATCTTTGGAATTCTCTGCCCCAGAGGTCTGTGGATGCTAAGTCTCTGAATATATTCAAGGCTGAGACAGATAGATTTTTGAGGTCTTGGAGAATCAAAGGATATGGAGATCGGTCAATTGAGGTCAATGATCAGCCTGATCTTATTAAATGGTGGAGCAGGCTCGAAGGACTGTATGGCATATTCCTGCTCGTGTTTCTTATGTTCTTATTCCCTCTTTCCCTGATCCCATCTCTCTCCCTCTGATCCCCTCTCTGCCTCACCTCCCCCTCCAATCCCATCTCCATCCCCCTCTACCACCCTCTCTCTCTCCCTCTGATCATCTCTCTGCCTCACCCCCCCTCCAATCCCATCTCCATCCCCCTCTGCCACCCTCTCTCTCTCCCTCTGATCACCTCTCTTTCCTCCTCTCTCTCTCTCTCTCTCTTTCTCTCTGATTACCTTTCTCCCCACTCTCAGATCACCTCTCTCTCTCCGATCCCCACTCTCTCCCACCAATCCTCTCTCTCTCCGATCCCCACTCTCTCCCATCAATCCCCTCTCTCTCCGATCCCCACTCTCAGATCACCTCTCTCTGATCCCCACTCTCTCCCACCAATCCCCTCTCTCTCCGATCACCACTCTCTCCCACCAATCCTCTCTCTCTCCGATCCCCACTCTCTCCCACCAATCCTCTCTCTCTCCGATCCCCACTCTCTCTCACCTTCTCTCTCCCTCCAATCCCTACTCTCTCTCCCCGATGCCCCCTCTCTCTTCCCTTTTGATCTTTTTTCCCCATGGACCCAGTGATGGGCCTTGTTCCACGGTGCTGAACAGAGCCTGACCCATGTTGCACTACAGCTGCAACTGTGGGGTACTGTGCATGTGCAGCCAGACCTCGGTGACAGCGTGCATGCGCAGTAGGAGATCGGGTGCGCATGTGCAAAATGGGGCGGGGCTGATCGCACGCATGTGCAGAAGGACACAAAAATATTTGGTCAATTTATGCACAATGACCCACAAACAACCATGGGATAAATGACCAGATAACCTGTTTTAGTAATGTTGTTCAGGGATAAATGTTGGCCCCTACGGGGAGCTTTCACAGGGAGGGGATTCCAGAGTTTAGAGCTTTGGCAGCTGAAGGCACGGCCACCACTGGGAGCGATTAAAATCAGGGATGTGCAAGAAGCAGAATTAGAGGAGCGCAGAGATCTTGAATGGTTGCAGGGCTGGAGGAGGCTACAGAGATAGGGAGGAGCGAGGCGATGGAGGGATTTAAAAACAAGGATGAAAGTTTTAAAATTTAAATGTTGCCAGACCGGGTGCTAATGTAGGTCAGCAAGCACAAGGTTGATGGGTGAACAGGACTTGGTCAGAGTTAGGATACGAGTTTTGGATGAACTTAAGTTTATGGAGAGTGGAAGATGAAAGGCCAGCCAGGAGAGCTTTGGAATAGTCAAGTCCACAGGCAACAAAGGCACGGATGAGGGTTTCAGCAGCAGGTGAGATGAGGCGGGGTGGTCAGGAATTGTTACGGGGGCAGTCTTGATGATATGTCAGTGGCAATTACGATACCAAGGTTGCGAGTGGTCTGGTTAAGCCTCAGACATTTGTCAGGGAGAGGGATAGACTCAGTGGCTAGGACACAGCTTTGTGTTGGAGAACAAAGACAATGGCTTCGGTCTTCCCAACATTTAGTTTAAGAACATTTCTGCTCATCCAGTATTGGATGTCGGACAAACGGTGTGATGAATTAGAGGCAGTGGAGAGGTTGAGAGACATTTTGGTGAGGTAGAGCTGGGTGTTACCAGAGTACATGTGGAACCTAATATTTTGTTTTTGGATTATGTTGCTGAGGGGCAGCACGTAGATGAGAAATAAGAGAGGTGAACTGTGTCAAGAGCTGCTTAGTATTGGTATGATTCTGGTGTAAGTACCAGTAAAGCCCAATGCTAACCATTATTTTCCATGTGTTTAACTGTTAAGCAGCTTTTCAGTTCTCTGCAGCCATTTTGAGCCTATCCAACTGACACCACTGATACATGTTGTTATATATGTGGACTTGTATTTACCCTGTACAGCCACCAGAGGGCTCATTCCCCAGAGTCCCAAGGGGTCCCATAATCCCTTGGGAGCACAGGTATTTAAGGAGGCTTCACAGGTTGGAGAGGCACTCTGGAGACCTGCAATAAAAGACTACGGTCACACTTTACTTTGAGCTCACAGTGTTCAGTCTGACTCTTTCTTCACACACTACACTTATTATCCAAGGATACTGGCTGTAAACTGCTATCTTACACCATGACCCTCACTGCTACCGACACTTGTAACAGAACAAGCATCGACATAAAAGTCACAAATAACTCACAGAAGAAGAAATATTTAGCTTTAACCTTGACCGACAAATTCGTAGTAAATCACTCGAAAGTTGATACAATTCAGAAACAGGAATCTTGCTGTGTCAAAAAAAATATCAATGCTGTTTGCAGCTGCAATAACAGAGCAGACACGTGTATATAATGCAAGGTCCAGATCTGCTAAAAGTGGTGGATGTCATTGTGCCACCCTTTAGTGTACGACTGTGCCATTTCCATCTCCCACACCAGCAATCTCACTCTGAGTGAGGCTCAGTGTGTGTGCTGAATTATAGACAGGTTCTTGCTGTCAGCCTCTGCTATTCAAATTCATTTCAAACAGGATCCTTACATTCAGCAGACACAAGAAACCATCAACCCATCACATAGCACTGTGATCAAAAAGAAAGAGGAATATAAATTACATTTTCACTCAGCAAAAATGGATGTGTCAACTTTTAACTGGAATGAAAGATTTAAAAAAAAGGCCTTTTTATTTTGTAAATAGAGATGCTGTCAATGTGATAGGGATGAGCAGCCTGAACAATGATGCACAGAAAGGAACCATAGGTTGGAGATGGAGAGATTTCTACACTGCTATTTGGAACCTGTCCTGTTCCTCTGTTTTTCCATTCACTAAATTTCAAACAAAATGGGAATAAATGATTTCCAATCCTCACCTTATTGGACTTTTTACTGGAAGCAGAGCCCGGCCTGGTGTTACTATTCAACTGGGAAGAGCTGGAGCTGTCTTCATCTTCTTCATCCTCTTCCTCATCAAAGTTCATGCTGCTAGAAATACCTGCGGAGGCAAAAATAATTAGTTCAAGGTCAACTTTCTGGGCTATATTCTTAGTACTGCAATAGGCCAATATTTGAAGCTTTGTACCTACATTTATAAAGTTGAACAAGCCTAAGTTGCACCAGGCCAATCAACTGTTAGGAGTGAGATCATAACTGATCACAAGCCCACGCAAATATTTGAGGGTAAGTTTTATGAATTTGCCCTCCTGGTGCACTAAGAATCCTTAACAAGAATTTGGGAATGGAGGTTATTAGATGGAAAATCCCAAGGAACTCAGTTACCTCGGAGCATGTCTGGAGCTCAAAGCTCTGCACCTGGAGCACAAATTCACAAAATCAAATCTGTGGAACTGTATTTACTTTTAAGAGTCGAGAAATGGTTTGCCCAAGTGGACAGAGTGAAGGGTGAGATTGCAATGGTAGTAAGAGGTTTGATAATGAGAGGAGCAGACAGTCACATAGTGACCATGGGCCCAAATTTCCCTTTGAGTTGCACCAGTTTTTTTGGTGTAACTTGATTTTTCTGGTGTATCCTTTTAGTTGAAAATATGGCCATTTAATTTGCGCCAGTGTAAGTGAGTTAGTTAGGTTTTTTGTTAGGTCAGTTTTTTTTTCGAAAGGGGGCGTTCCCAGCTGTTGTATATGTATATACCCTGTACACTCAATGTACAGTTACATAAGGCCATTGAATGTATCTTCACACTGTATACAATATGCCTGTACCACCAGAGGGTGCAACTGGTGGAGACCTAGAGGTCACCTGCAAACCACAGGTAACCAGGTATAAAAGGGAGCTCTCCTTACTGTACCCTCATTCAGGAGCTGCAATAAATGGACTAAAGTCACAACAGTTCAAGTGCAATGCCTTACCTCGTGGGGTCATTACTAGAGTGCTTACAGACAGAACACCAGCCACTTACAACATTTATGCCAATTTGGCCAGAAAAAAGTTGTACAAAACTAACTTAGGGCAATGGATGTGTCCACTTTTGTCCACACAGAAAGACCTTATTTACAGTTAAGGAATCGGCGCAAGTAACTACATTTAAAGCATCGCCGAGCACCAAACAAAGCACAAAAAGTAATAAGCAATTAATTAACAAATAAAATAGAAGGAACCCTGCACCTAAAGGTTAGTAAAGACAAACGTAGGTCCCCTGCAGTCAGAATCAAGGGAAGTCATAACGGGGAACAAAGAAATGGCAGACCAATTGAACAAGTACTTTGGTTCAGTATTCACTAAGGAGGACACAAACAACCTTCCAGATATAAAAGGGGTCGGAAGGTCTAGTAAGAAGGAGGAACTGAGGGAAATCCTTATTAGTTGAGAAATTGTGTTGGGGAAATTGATGGGATTGAAGGCCGATAAATCCCCAGGGCCTGATGATCTGCATCCCAGAGTACTTAAGGAGGTGGCCTTGGAAATAGCGGATGCATTGACAGTCATTTTCCAACATTCCATAGACTCTGGATCAGTTCCTATGGAGTGGAGGGTAGCCAATGAAACCTCATTTTTTAAAAAAGGAGGGAGAGAAAACAGGGAATTATAGACCAGTTAGCCTGACATCGGTAGTGGGTAAAATGATGGAATCAATTATTAAGGATGTCATAGCAACGCATTTGGAAAGAGGTGACATGATAGGTCCAAGTCAGCATGGATTTGTGAAAGGAAAATAATGCTTGACAAATCTTCTGGAATTTTTTGAGGATGTTTCCAGTAGAGTGAACAAGGGAGAACCAGTTGATGTGGTGTATTTGGACTTCAAAAGGCTTTCGACAAGGTCCCACGCAAGAGATTAATGTGCAAAGTTAAAGCACATGGGATTGGGGGTAGCGTGTTGACGTGGATTGAGAAACATAGAAACATAGAAACATAGAAAATAGGTGCAGGAGCAGGCCATTCAGCCCTTCTAGCCTGCACCGCCATTCAATGAGTTCATGGCTGAACATGAAACTTCAGTACCCCCTTCCTGCTTTCTCGCCATAATCCTTGATCCCCCGAGTAGTAAGGACTTCATCTAACTCCCTTTTGAATATATTTAGTGAATTGGCCTCAACTACTTTCTGTGGTAGAGAATTCCACAGGTTCACCACTCTCTGGGTGAAGAAGTTTCTCCTCATCTCGGTCCGAAATGGCTTACCCCTTATCCTCAGACTGTGACCCCTGGTTCTGGACTTCCCCAACATTGGGACCATTCTTCCTGCACCTAACCTGTCTAAACCCGTCAGAATTTTAAACGTTTCTATGAGGTCCCCTCTCATTCTTCTGAACTCCAGTGAATACAAGCCCAGTTGATCCAGTCTTTCTTGATAGGTCAGTCCCGCCATCCCAGGAATCAGTCTGGTGAATCTTCGCTGCACTCCCTCAATAGCAAGAATGTCCTTCCTCAAGTTAGGAGACCAAAACTGTACACAATACTCCAGGTGTGGCCTCACCAAGGCCCTGTACAACTGTAGCAACAGAACTGGTTGGCAGACAGGAAGCAAAGAGTAGGAGTAAATGGGTACTTTTCAGAATGGCAGGCAGTGATTAGTGGGGTACCACAAGGTTCTGTGCTGGGGCTCCAGCTGTTTACATTGTACATTAATGATTTAGACGAGGGGATTAAATGTAGTATCTCCAAATTTGCGGATGACACTAAGTTGGGTGGCAGTGTGAGCTGCGAGGAGGATGCTATGAGGCTGCAGAGTGACTTGGATTGGTTAGGTGAGTGGGCAAATGCATGGCAGATGAAGTATAATGTGGATAAATGTGAGGTTATCCACTTTGGTGGTCAAAACAGAGAGACAGACTATTATCTGAATGGTGACAAATTAGGAAAAGGGGAGGTGCAACGAGATCTGGGTGTCATGGTACATCAGTCATTGAAGGTTGGCATGCAGGTACAGCAGGCGGTAAAGAAAGCAAATGGCATGTTGGCCTTCATAGCGAGGGGATTTGAGTACAGGGGCAGGGAGGTGTTACTACAGTTGTACAGGGCCTTGGTGAGGCTGCACCTGGAGTATTGTGTACAGTTTTGGTCTCCTAACTTGAGGAAGGACATTCTTGCTATTCAGGGTGTGCAGCGAAGGTTCACCAGACTGATTCCGGGATGGCAGGATTGACATATCAAGAAAGACTGGATCAACTGGAGTTCAGAAGAATGAGAGGGGATCTCATAGAAACGTTTAAAATTCTGACGGGTTTAGACAGGTTAGATGCAGGAAGAATGTTCCCAATGTTGGGGAACTCCAGAACCAGAGGTCACAGTCTAAGATAAGGGGTAAGCCATTTTGGACTGAGATGAGGAGAAACTTCTTCACCCAGAGAGTGGTGAACCTGTGGAATTCTCTACCACAGAAAGTTGTTGAGGCCAATTCACTAAATATATTCAAAAAGGAGTTAGATGAAGTCCTTACTACTAGGGGGATCAAGGGGTATGGCGAGAAAGCAGGAATGGGGTACTGAAGTTGCATGTTCAGCCATGAACTCATTGAATGGCGGTGCAGGCTAGAAGGGCCGAATGGCCTACTCCTGCACCTATTTTCTATGTTTCTATGCTTCTAAAGCACCAAAATCAATCAGTAAATAACAAATAAAAAATAGAAGTCCTACCTTAGGGAACGCAGCAGGCCGCCGATGAGGGAGCCCATTCGGCCAGGGCTAGGGACGGTGTGCTTCGGGCCCCTCCCACACAGCCTGCAGCGCGCATTTGCCGAAACGGCCTGCCAGGAGCTACTGCACATGCGCGCAGACTCTAGCGCGCGTGTGCAGAGGTCTCAGCACTGTTTTCAGCGCCAGGACCTAGCTCCGCCCCTCTCTCTTTCTTCCAGCCCATGCCAGCTCCACAGAGGGCCCGAGAGTCAGCCATGATCGGACGGATTTTTTTTGTCGCTGCTTCTGATGTAAAATGTCAGCGGGTGGCTCGGAGGTGCGCCGAGAAAACCGGAGGGCCAAATTTGGGCCCTATGAGTGTAGATCCTGAATGGTGTGTTGCCTCCCAGGTGCCAAGGTAAGTGAAATAACCGCAGATTTTGAGGCTCTTGCAGAAGGAGGATGATGAGCTGGAAGTTGGGGTTCTTGTCAAAACCAATAGTATCGGGAAGTATAGGATGCCAGCAGTTATTGGAGTAGAGTAAAAAGCAAGACCTCAAGATAGTACTTGCAGGATTACTACCAGCACCAGCTAGTACAGGAGCAGCCGGATTAGGGAGAGAATTATGTGGCACAGGAGGGAAGGATTCTGGTCCCTCGGGGCATTAGGATCAGTTCTGGTACTGGAGTTGGCTGTAACAATAGGATGGCCTACACTGGAATAAAGCTGGGAGCAGTATCATCACAGGGAAGTTAACTCGAGCTGTGGGTGGATGTTTAAAGTAATACTGCAATGGGTGGGAAAAGCAAGACAGTAAAGTAGACACTATGAGGGGAAAATTAGCTGTAACGACTGAAAGTCCTGGGAGCTTGATCCACTGCTACAAGTGCAACAGAGCAAACCCCCTATCCGATCAAGGCCAAAGACACAAGTACCATGACAAACTGCAGGACCAGGTTAGCTGTATTACCAGGGAGGGCACATCATGCCTGCAAGGGCTATTCAGCAGCACTTGCCCTGAGCGCCAGGTTGGAATATTGGCGCAGTGCCATGCTGCTTTAATAACAGGACATCATGTTTTTTATCTTCCACTCCCAATGGAGCAAGCCGGCTTTTTGGAGCCTTCCAGGATCGATTACCTATCCCTAGTAAAGGTCCAGGGCTTTCTTAAGGTCCTCAGGGGAACTCATTATCAGCGCTCAGCTGCTGTGTGTTCCACTGAGGGCCTTATAAAGGCGGAATGGGCAGAATTTCTTGGAGGAGCTAAGAAATTCTCTCAAACATGCTCTCTTGAGATGGAGTGATCTACCCATGGCGTCTCCAACCATCCCTTACTGGAATTTAAGCGACAAGTGTAAATGGGCCAGAATCCCAGTGATAACATGGATGCCATCAATGACACATTGCACTCTTGGGAAGTGCTGGGTAGGAGTGCGAAGCCCTCTCCAGTTGTTCGCTGATTTCCACTGGGAAATTGATAAACATGTGTCCCTTGATAAAAAAGGCTGCATTAACATTCTGGGGGTCACCATAGACCATAAACTTAACTGGACCCTTATACTGGTATACTGCAGCAGGCGTCACCACGCGCCCGATGCCCTTGTCCTTCTAGGTGGCAGAGGTTTCTGGTTTGGGAGGTGCTGCCAAAGAAGCCTTGGCGAGTTGCTGCAGTGCATCTTGTAGATGGTCCACACAGAAGCCATGCTGCGCCGGTGGTGGAGGGAATGAATGCTGAAGGTGATGGCTAAGGTGCCAATCAAGTGGGCTGCTTTGCCTTGATGGTGTCAAGCTTCTTGAGTACTGCTGGAGCTGCAATCATCCAGGCAAGTGGAGAGTATTCCATCTCACTCCTGATTTGTGCCTTGTAGATGGTGGAAAGGCTTTGGGGAGTCAGGAGTTGAGACACTTGCTGCAGAATACCCAGCCTCTGACCAGCTCTTATGGCCACAGTATTTATGTGGCTGTTTCAGTTAAGTTTCTGGTCAATGGTGACCCCCAGGTGGGAGATTCAGTGATGCTAATGTAGTTGAATATCAAGGGGAGGTGGTTAGATTCTCACTTGCTGGAGATGGTCATTGCCTGGCACTTGTGTGGCGCGAATATCACTTGCCACTTATCAGCCCAAGCCTGAATGTTGTCCAGGTCTTGCTGTATGCGGACATCGACTGCTTTATTTTCTGAGGAGTTGCAAATGGAATTGAACACTGCAATCATCAGCAAATATCCCCACTTCTGAACTTATGAAAGAGGGAAGGTAATTGATGAAGCAATTGGTTGGGCCTAGGACACTTAATTACTGGGGTACCAGTGACTGCGTACCAGATACCTGCCATTCCAGTGCACCTCTTCCTCTTCCTCTTCCAAATCCAACAGTGTCATTCAACAATGCCCATGGCCACCATTGCTTGCAACTGCAAGGCCAACTGGTAGCATTAGTTATGCTGCTATGGGAGGTGGGCACCAAAGGAGGCTAACTTGAAGAAAAACAGCAGCAAGCAGCAGGAGAAAATTCCAATGCTCAGTTAGTTAAATTAAAATGCATGTCTTACCAAAATGTTAACCTAGCTTTAAATGATGGGAGTTCTTCAACTTAGAGCTTGGAGACCTGCTAGAGTCCATTTTAAATGAGCGCTCAGTGAATCAAGAGCTGGGCTTCAAATCAAAATGGGGAATTTGTTGTAGCAGCAATTTAAATTAATTTGCATAAATTTGTGGTATGTATTGAAGCCAGCAGAAGCATAAAGCGTGATCTCAAAAATCTGTAAAAGCTCTTTTCTCTTGTGAAATCAGGGATGTGCCCTGTGCACTATGCCACAGAATCAGCCCTTCAATTTCTGAAGACATTTGAAATGCTGCATAAAATGTGGGCATAGTAGCTTACAATCCCTGTAAAGTCTCACTCTTAAAAAGGAATGAAGAAAAGAGTTCAATCGAGAACAGATTTAGACTGAGGCCCCACTTTCAAAATTCCAAAATGACAGGAAAATCATGGTCACCAACATCGCCATGAGTCAGTGGCAATTGACATGTTGAAGGCAATAGATTCTGTCTTGGGAGGCAAATTCCTAACAACACACGACTACTCAGTATTTGCTTTTGATATTGTTTATAGCTAAGGTTGAATTTGATTTGAGAGATCTGCAAAACAATTTATACTTGCACTCAAATATTGTAATAACTGCCAGTATTACTTCTTTAAACTGTCATGGAACAACAGAGCTGGGGTTGTGGAGGATTTAATAGATTAGAACACTGGACTTTTTCCTCTGTGGGCTGGGATTGAATCCAGACCCAACTCATGGGATAAAGTCTGCTATAAGCTCCAAGGACTTGAGCACAAAAATCTAGGTTAATACTCCAAGGTAGTACTGAGGGAGTGCTGCACTGTCGGAGGGGCAGTACTGAGGGAACACTGCAGTGTGGGAGGGGCAGTACTGAGGGAGCGCTGCACTGTCGGAGGGGCAGTACTGAGGGAGTGCTGCACTGTCAGAGGGGCAGTACTGAGGGAACACTGCACTGTCGGAGGGGCAGTACTGGGGGAGCGCTGCACTGTCGGAGGGGCAGTACTGAGGGAGTGCCGCACTGTCGGAGGGGCAGTACTGAGGGAGTGCTGCACTGTCAGAGGGGCAGTACTGAGGGAGCGCTGCACTGTCGGAGGGGCAGTACTGAGGGAGCGCTGCACTGTCGGAGGGGCAGTACTGAGGGAACACTGTAGTGTGGGAGGGGCAGTACTGAGGGAGCGCTGCACTGTCAGAGGGGCAGTACTGAGGGAACACTGTAGTGTAGGAGGGGCAGTACTGAGGGAGCGCTGCACTGTCAGAGGGGCAGTACTGAGGGAGTGCCGCACTGTCGGAGGGGTAGTACTGAGGGAGCGCTGCACTGTCAGAGGGGCAGTACTGAGGGAGCGCTGCACTGTCGGAGGGGTAGTACTGAGGGAACACTGTAGTGTGGGAGGGGCAGTACTGAGGGAGTGCTGCACTGTCAGAAGGGCAGTACTGAGGGAGCGCTGCACTGTCGGAGGGGTAGTACTGAGGGAACACTGTAGTGTGGGAGGGGCAGTACTGAGGGAGTGCTGCACTGTCAGAGGGGCAGTACTGAGGGAGCGCTGCACTGTCGGAGGGGTAGTACTGAGGGAGCGCTGCACTGTCGGAGGGGCAGTACTGAGGGAGTGCTGCACTGTCGGAGGGGCAGTACTGAGGGAACACTGTAGTGTGGGAGGGGCAGTACTGAGGGAGCGCTGCACTGTCGGAGGGGCAGTACTGAGGGAACACTGCAGTGTGGGAGGGGTAGTACTGAGGGAACACTGCAGTGTGGGAGGGACAGTACTGAGGGAGTGCTGCACTGTCGGAGAGGCAGTACTGAGGGAACACTGTAGTGTGGGAGGGGCAGTACTGAGGGAGCGCTGCACTGTCGGAGGGGCAGTACTGAGGGAGTGCTGCACTGTCGGAGGGGCAGTACTGAGGGAGCCCTGCACTGTCGGAGGGGCAGTACTGAGGGAACACTGCAGTGTGGGAGAGGTAGTACTGAGGGAGCGCTGCACTATCAGAGGGGCAGTACTGAGGGAACACTGCAGTGTGGGAGTGGCAGTACTGAGGGAGCGCTGCACTGTCAGAGGGGCAGTACTGAGGGAGTGCTGCACTGTCGGAGGGGCAGTACTGAGGGAACACTGCAGTGTGGGAGGGGTAGTACTGAGGGAACACTGCAGTGTGGGAGGGACAGTACTGAGGGAGTGCTGCACTGTCGGAGAGGCAGTACTGAGGGAACACTGTAGTGTGGGAGGGGCAGTACTGAGGGAGCGCTGCACTGTCGGAGGGGCAGTACTGAGGGAGTGCTGCACTGTCGGAGGGGCAGTACTGAGGGAGCCCTGCACTGTCGGAGGGGCAGTACTGAGGGAACACTGCAGTGTGGGAGAGGTAGTACTGAGGGAGCGCTGCACTATCAGAGGGGCAGTACTGAGGGAACACTGCAGTGTGGGAGTGGCAGTACTGAGGGAGCGCTGCACTGTCAGAGGGGCAGTACTGAGGGAGTGCTGCACTGTCGGAGGGGCAGTACTGAGGGAACACTGCAGTGTGGGAGGGGCAGTACTGAGGGAGCGCTGCACTGTCTGAGGGGCAGTACTGAGGGAACACTGCAGTGTGGGAGGGGCAGTACTGAGGGAGTGCTGCACTGTCGGAGGGGCAGTACTGAGGGAACACTGCAGTGTGGGAGGGGCAGTACTGAGGGAGTGCTGCACTGTCGGAGGTGCTGTCTTTCAGACAAGACATTAAACCGAGGCCCTGTCTGCTCTCTCAGGTGAATGTAAAAAATCCCATGGCACTTTTTAAGAAGAGGAGCAGGGGAGTTATCCCCGGTGTCCTTGTCAATATTTATCCCTCAATCAACATGACAGAAAAACAGATGATCTGGTCATTATTACATTGCTGTTTGAGAGAGCTTGCTGAGCGCAAATTGGTTGCCGTGTTTTTCACATTACACAGCGACTACACTTCGAAAAGTACTTTATTGCCTGTAAAGTGCTTTGAGATGTACGGTGGTCGTGAAAGGTGCTATATAAATGCAAGTCTTTTTTTCTCTTAGATGGAAAGATCCTTCATGCTTTGACCTTGGGCAATATTGACCTACTTCCTAGCGGCTTGGGCCTTTAGCATAATTCTATCCTTAATTAAATATTTATTCACAATGCCTCACTCAGAGTAGCCACAGAACTTATGTTGTGAGAAATGATAAAAATATCATATTAGTGAAGTAGGTAGCGTTCTGAGATTGGGGTGATGTAGGTTTGGTTGGGCAGGTTAGAAGGAACTTTATTCTGCATCTAGCCATTCTACATCCGCCCTGGGATTATTTAATGCTGACACTGGGGCATGAAATTGGTCATTGGAGTAACACAAAACAGGTGCTGGCCCATTTTACGCTCCGTCTGATTTTTTTTCCCCACAATGGATTGTGATATTTATTCTCAGATCAATAACGAGGGTACTGTAGGCTTCAGTACATATCATTCAACAAGTAATATAAACTATCTCACCTTCTTTCTGCATTGTTACTCGAAGGTCCTGCTTTGTTGCTTGCTGTGCACTGGTCACAGTGTCTGCATCATCATCATCATCATTGCTGGGCTGTCCAACAGTGAGAATCTGAATTTGACTTCCCATCTCCTGGACATCATCCTGAAAGGCAGCTGGACCATCGATTCCTGGTGGATCAAAAGAGATCAACTGTCACTTCAACCAAGTGTTCGTGTCAGAAATTTCCTAGCACTCATGATTTGGGGTTAAATCTTAAAGGAAGTAGCTTACAAAATGGAGTAAATTACTAATGACCTAACCATCGTCATCATAGGCAGTCCCTTGAAACAAGGATGACTTGCTTCCACGCCAAATATAGATAAGTTCACAGGTGTTCCAACGAAGGACCTAAAATTTCAGGTACTGATCTACATCCTGAAGGGTGGAAGATACCTGTGGGTGGATTTTTTTAACGTGGGGTGGCCGTTGCACACCAGCCACCACACGGGGCTTGACAGAGCGAGGTCTTGGTCCAGTGGTAAGGGTTAACCAGGACTAATTGGAGACCTGCTCTGCTGCACGGACTGAGTGCACACACATATCGCAGTGTGTGGGCTGGGCCCGTGCTGCCCCCGGGCCCCTGGCCCCGAACTCACGCCGCTCCTGGACCCCGATCACGTCCCCCCACAGTCTCTCGCCGCTCCTTCGCCCCGACCTCGCCACTCCCATCCCCCACTTCCCCCCCCCCACCGGCCTGCCATCTCCCTTCCACCACCCATCCCCCACACACCCACCGGCCACTTCCCCCCCCACACCCCTCACCCACACATCCCCCACCTCCCCCAACTACTCCCGCCCCCACCACCCATCACCCCAACCACCCACAGGCCATTCCCCTCCCCCCCCACCACACATCACTCATCACCCACCCCCCATTCCCCTCCCCCCCACCACCCATCACTCATCACCCACCCCCCATTCCCCTCCCCCCCCACCACCCATCACTCATCACCCACCCCCCATTCCCCTCCCATCACCCATCACCCCCCCCACCCCCCCACCCACACATCCCCCACCTCCCCCAACTACTCCCGCCCCCACCACCCATCACCCCAACCACCCACAGGCCATTCCCCTTCCCTCCCACCACACATCACTCATCACCCACCCCCCATTCCCCTCCCCCCCACCACCCATCACTCATCACCCACCCCCCATTCCCCTCCCCCCCCACCACCCATCACTCATCACCCACCCCCCATTCCCCTCCCATCACCCATCACCCCCCCCCACCCTCCCACCCACACAGCCCCCACCTCCCCCAACTACTCCCCCCCACCACCCATCCCCCACACACCCACCAGCCACTTCCCCCCCCAACCCCCCACACCCCTCACCCACACATCCCCCACCTCCCCCACCCACACATCACCCACCCCCCATTCCCCTGCCCCCCCCCACCACCCATCACTCATCACCCCCCCCATCGAGCATTAAACAAAATTGATACTTTACTTGCTACTCTCCGGCATTTTGTAACCTACTGTAATTTTGATTTTCAAACCAAAAGTTAATTATCTTGCAAGGGGTTAAAGATATTTTAAATATGAAAATAAATGTAGTTGTAGGGACTTCAATTCAACTGTTAAAGTCGAATTCCTTTCGTTGCAAATCTAACCCCAGATATATCATATTAATTTGCAAACTGAAATCTTTTATCATTTGCATCTACAATAATCCAATTGCTGATTAGAATGGAAATAGTTAAACCAGCATATCCAAACAGCTGCTACAGGAATAAGGAAGGGTTTTATTAAAGGGTCATCTCAAAACAGTAAACACCTTAAAACAGGCTGAAATTGTTAGTGATTGTAATGGCTGAATGACCAATGCATTCGTAAAACATTCCGCAATTAACATTGACTGATTTATATTGACTGATACAAAATTAATTGGTTGCTCTTTTATTCTTTTAACCTTGTCAAAAAAGTTTATTGTACGGGAACTAAAAATCATTACACACAGTAATAATTACACACTGCAGTCATTTAGAAAAACAATGTAAGTGCATCAAACGTGGTTTTCAGGAATGGGTATAGACAGCTGAACTTTGTACTCTTAAATGAATCTGACTGACTGCCTTCAGTCTAGTCTTAGGAATCTATTATGTGCTTATAGGTTATTAATATCAAAAGAACATAAGAAATAGGAACAGGCGTAGGCCATTCGGCTCTTTGAGTGAGCCAGCTCCTCCATTCAATAAGATCAAGGCTGATCTTCTGCCTCAGCTCCACCTACCCGCACTATCCTCATATCCCTTGGTTCCCTTAGAATCCAAAAATCTATCGATCTCTGAGACGTGGCTCCAGGATGATCAGGGCTGGGAACTCAACATCCAGGGGTATTCAACATTCAGGAAGGATAGAATAAAAGAAAAAGGAGGTGGGGTAGCATTGCTGGTTAAGGAGGAGATTAAGGCAATAGTTCGGAAGGACATTGGCTTGGATGATGTGGAATCTATATGGGTAGAGCTGCAGAACACCAAAGGGCAAAAAACGTTAGTGGGAGTTGTGTACAGACCTCCAAACAGTAGTAGTGATGTTGGGGAGGGCATCAAACAGGAAATTAGGGGTGTATGCAATAAAGGTGCAGCAGTTATAATGGGTGACTTTAATATGCACATAGATTGGGCTAATCAAACTGGAAGCAATACGGTGGAGGAGGATTTCCTGGAGTGCATAAGGGATGGTTTTCTAGACCAATATGTCGAGGAATCAACTAGGGGGGAGGCCATCTTAGACTGGGTATTGTGTAATGAGAGAGGATTAATTAGCAATCTCATTGTGCGAGGCCCCTTGGGGAAGAGTGACCATAATATGGTGGAATTCTGCATTAGGATGGAGAATGAAACAGTTAATTCAGAGACCATGGTCCAGAACTTAAAGAAGGGTAACTTTGAAGGTATGAGGCGTGAATTGGCTAGGATAGATTGGCGAATGATACTTAAGGGGTTGACTGTGGATGGGCAATGGCAGACATTTAGAGACCGCATGGATGAATTACAACAATTGTACATTCCTGTCTAGCGTAAAAATAAAAAAGGGAAGGTGGCTCAACCGTGGCTATCTAGGGAAATCAGGGATAGTATTAAAGCCAAGGAAGTGGCATACAAATTGGCCAGAAATAGCAGCGAATCCGGGGACTGGGAGAAATTTAGAACTCAGCAGAGGAGGACAAAGGGCAGGATTAGGGCAGGAAAAATGGAGTACGAGAAGAAGCTTGCAGGGAACATTAAGGCGGATTGCAAAAGTTTATATAGATATGTAAAGAGAAAAAGGTTAGTAAAGACAAACGTAGGTCCCCTGCGTTCAGAATCAGGGGAAGTCATAACGGGGAACAAAGAAATGGCAGACCAATTGAACAAGTACTTTGGTTCGGTATTCACTAAGGAGGACACAAACAACCTTCCGGATGTAAAAGGGGTCAGAGGGTCTAGTAAGGAGGAGGAACTGAGGGAAATCTTTATTAGTCGGGAAATTGTGTTGGGGAAATTGATGGGATTGAAGGCCGATAAATCCCCAGTTGAGTGGCAGTGAGAGCTGCGAGGAGGATGCTATGAGGCTGCAGAGTGACTTGGATAGGTTAGGTGAGTGGGCAAATGAATGGCAGATGAAGTATAATGTGAATAAATGAGAGGTTATCCACTTTGGTGGTAAAAACAGAGAGACAGACTATTATCTGAATGGTGACAGATTAGGAAAAGGGAAGGTGCAACGAGACCTGGGTGTCATGGTACATCAGTCATTGAAGGTTGGCATGCAGGTACAGCAGTCGGTTAAGAAAGCAAATGGCATGTTGGCCTTCATAGCGAGGGGATTTGAGTACAGGGGCAGGGAGGTGTTGCTACAGTTGTACAGGGCCTTGGTGAGACCACACCTGGAGTATTGTGTACAGTTTTGGTCTAACTTGAGGAAGGACATTCTTGCTATTGAGGGAGTGCAGCGAAGATTCACCAGACTGATTCCCGGGATGGCGGGACTGACCTATCAAGAAAGACTGGATCAACTGGGCTTGTATTCACTGGAGTTCAGAAGAATGAGAGGGGACCTCATAGAAATGTTTAAAATTCTGACGGGTTTAGACAGGTTAGATGCAGGAAGAATGTTCCCAATGTTGGGGAAGTCCAGAACCAGGGGTCACAGTCTAAGGATAAGGGGTAAGCCATTTAGGACTGAGATGAGGAGAAACTTCTTCACCCAGAGAGTGGTGAACCTGTGGAATTCTCTACCACAGAAAGTAGTTGAGGCCAATTCACTAAATATATTCAAAAGGGAGTTAGATGAAGTCCTTACTACTCGGGGGATCAAGGGGTATGGCGAGAAAGCAGGAATGGGGTACTGAAGTTTCATGTTCAGCCATGAACTCATTGAATGGCGGTGCAGGCTAGAAGGGCTGAATGGCCTGCTCTTCACCTATTTTCTATGTTTCTATGTTTCTATCATCTTCATCATAGGCAGTCCCTCGGAATCAAGGAAGACTTACTTCCACTCTATAAATGAGTCCTTAGATGGCTGAACAGTCCAATACGAGAGCCACAGTCCCTGTCACAGGTGGGACAGATAGTGGTTGAGGGTAAGGGACGGAGAGACAGATTTGCCACACGCTCTTTCCGCTGCCTGCACTTGATTTCTGCATGCTCTCGGCGACGAGACTTGAGGTGCTCAGCGCCCTCCCGGATGCACTTCCTCCACTTAGGGCGGTCTTTGGCCAGGGACTCCCAGGTATCAGTGGAGATGTTGCACTTTATCAGGGAGTCTTTGAGGGTGTCCTTGAAACGTTTCCTCTGCCCACCTTTGGCTCGTTTGCCGTGAAGGAGTGTGGAGGCTCAATGACTGAGCCTCCACAGTCCTCTGGGGTAGAGAATTCCAAACCTTTTGAGTTAAGACGTTTTTCCTTATCTCAGTCCTAAATGGCCGACCCCTTATTCTGAGTCTGTGACCCCTTGTTCTAGATTCCCTGGCTAGGAGAAACATCCTTCCATTTCTCATATTAATGTCTGCTCTATTATGGACAGTGCCAGCTCTCTGCCTGGTTGCTGTACAGTGACAAACTACCTCTAACACAAAACGAGTGAACAAGTTTTCAAAGTTACAGAATATAAATGGGTACGACAACTAACAAGTAGGCCAGCAGTCTGCACTATCTGTCACAGTAATACACAATCCTAAATATGGAAATCTTATATAATTGTTGATAATTAAGTAAAACTCATCACCACTGCAACCATTTTTTGTTTATCTTTTTATTTACAAACTCTGGTAACTTCCCATGTACAGTGACAGAAGTACAAAAATAAACCAATTAGTTCAGTCACATCAGGGAACATCCTCATTGCAGAAAAGCAGCTGTAATCAATCTTCATAAAGTAAACTTTCAAATAAGACAACAGCTGGGCATGCCCCAGAAAGTTTCCAGCAAGAAAATATGTTTTCTTAAAAAGTTACATTTACTGGTTGTATATAATTCATTTGAAAACAAATATTAAATAAACACCCAGGACCTCAGCCTACAAAACCCACCTTCAAACTTCTCTGCCTCGAACTTGTGCGCAACCAACAGTAAGAAAAGTAATGTCTGATTAATTGGTTCCGAACCTCCAGCCCATCCCTCCAAGCAATCTGATTGATTCATTGATACTGACAACTTCCAATCACAGTGAAAGGAGCTGATTCTTTCGTGAAACACGAGCAAGGTGAAACAAAGGTTGAAATGCTGACTTGTCAGCTTAAAAGGCTGATGGTTGGCATGTATGCTAATGGAGAACTGCTTCTGAAAAACTGCCTGGAACTCTCATTGCCACAGGAGAAAATCCATTTACATTGCAGGGCAGATCCTACAGCAGCAGACCTGCATTCAAATTATTATTGCACAATTGTTTTGAAGTCACAACCAGAGACTATTTCACAGGGAGCTGCTGCTTTCCCGAGTGGCTCAGTAACAGAACAACTTATTTTCTGGCCTATCTGGGGTCAGACTTGGAACACTTGAGCTGCTCAGCCCATTGGTGGCAAAGAAACATGACCACCTGTACTGCCAAAGGCAGGTTTGTGTTACCATTTGAGCCACTGCTATTGTTGGAAGCATGGGCAAAAATCATTTCTTTTGTCAGTGCACATTGCTTCGAACAGCACCAGAGCGGCCTCGCTTATAATGGCTTTTTAACCACACATGTTGAAATTCCTATTGCTGGTTGTCCATGAATACACAGATAGAGGCTTTGTCCTCCAGCACTGACACTGGCATCTAATAATGAGCTTCTGAAGGTAATTCTGTTTCAAGAATGATTCAAGATATTTGAGAGATCAAGATTTTGTAAAGCAAATAGAAGAGCTCAAAAATGCAACAAGTGACATTCAGCTGATCGAAGATATGCATCAGAGTATTTAAATTTGGAGAACTGGCAGAAAAAGCTGAAAGCACAGATTTGGATCCCTATTCACATTTGCCCAAAAGAGGTGATAAATAAACACCAGGTGGGTTAAATTGGATAGTCCCCGAAAACAAGCACAGGGACCGCGATGAGCCTGTTTAATGTAAGGCAGACAGCGCCCCAACTTTGTGCTCCCTGCTCATTATGCAGACAGCATTGCCCACACTGTTCATTGCCTGCATGCATCAGCACGGGGCCCAATGACCTTACTAACTTGCACGACGTAAAGCTAGCCTGCACCACTGCACTGGAGCAGTGCTGGGAGTCATCCTGTAACTGAATCTGACCTCGGAAAGAGTGAAGAATGGCTATCCATGGGAGAGAGTGGGCACCCAGGTTTTCAGACGCTGGACTGGAGGTCTTGGTGGAGGAGGTGGAATGGAGGAGAGATGTCCTGTACCCTCAGGGGGGCAGGAGGCCCTCCAGACATATGATAGGAAGGCAGTGGGAGCAGATCGCCACAGAGGTCAATGCCAGAAGTTTAGCCCCAAGGACCTGGATGCAGTGCCACAAGAAGTTTAATGATCTCACACGTGGGCAAGATCAGTGAATGCACCTTCAAATATCATATCCCACCAAGTGCACCACCAGCCTCAGCCGCTGCTCAAATCGCCACACCCCCATCACTCACCTACCAACAATCTCTGTCAATCAGGACTCATACCTAACATTGCTTTACCTCATATGCTTTACCTCACCCTCAGTTAATACTGTTGCAAGCCTCACACCCACATTTCACAGCTTGCACACATTGCCAACTATTCAACCATGACAGCCACATCACCCAAACAGATTACAGGACACTCACTGACACACTTCCCTCTCTCTTGCAGGAGAAGATGGCACACAACCAGAGGCAGCAGGAATTACCCAAAGGGGAAGAGGCATGCCTGCATGTTCTAACCCCCATGGAGGAGACGGTATTGGCCATTAAGCCAAGGGCCATTGCTGAGGTCTGTTGTAACGGCTGTCTTGCTCTTTTCGCTTCGTCGCTTTAAACGTTGAATTACACATGCACTCAGTTGTAGTAAAGGCAGGATCGGGTCTTTTATTTAGACATTCATACAAAACAAACCCAGTATGAAAGTTATTGAGATACTTCACAAAGGCAGCTCTCTGCTTTCTGTGGCTGCCTGTGACACACCTTCCAAGATTCCAGTGTCTCTGGTGTCCAGTGTCTAAACGCTCATCTTTATACTAAAAAAGCCTTTGAACTCCTACAGTATATTTAGACCATTAACATGCAGACGGTGTAGAATTGTCCTGAAATCACAGCTAGCTGCTTTCTGAATTACTATATACAAACCAGATCGTTTAACATACAGATGATGTCATCAAATAGTAACAAGGTACACTCAAATCCAGACAATATCATGAATTACTATACACAACTCAGATGATCAGCAGAGGAATTTATTTGATTCCATGCATAGATTATTATTCTCATAGTAACAAGTTACACTCAAATACTCAACATACAGACAATGACCAGCTACTCATTATCCTGGTCAAGCACACAGGTGATCAGAATGTCACATTAGAATGGCTAAGTGGCCCCAATCATTGAGCAGCCTCTTTCGATCCAAACATCCAATCTTCCTGTTTTTAATCCAAACTTCAATCTTCCAACTTTTAACCCTTTCGATCTCCAAACCGCGCCGAAGCAAAGTGTTCAGAAATGCTGGCTTGCACTCCCACATTCCCCCACTTCTTCTCTTTGCCTCTCTGCAGGTCTTATCTGGGTAACATTTGTATGGCCATTTGGGCTCCTTCAACAGCATTCTCCAATTGTAGTCCTTGTTTTCGAACACGACATCCATAGTATATCAAAATGACCAGCGCAATCAACTGAAGCAGCACCAGCATAAGGACAGGGTGTATCATTGTGTTCATCACGCCTGTTGCCGTCAGGCTCCATCCCAACAATGACTCCCACCAGCTTACAGGTCCAATCTGGTCCAAAGTTGTGCGAATGTTCTCACTTTCCGCAGTGTGATGGTTAATGTCCACAACAATTGCTTGATTCAAACTCTGTAGCTGTTGGAATTTTGTACTCCATTTCCGTATTTCCTTCTTCTAAATAGCAGCATGATTAGGGTCAAAGTAGGGTTGCTGCAGACTCAGGGCCCAAGTTTCGAGCCGCGCCTAGAACGGCGCAGTCCCGACCTGGACGCCTGTTTTTCGCACTACAAAGTGCGCCTAAAAAATCCCTCCAGATTCTCCACCTCCCTGCAGGTCCTCTGGCCCTCGGCGCAGCGCAGCACAAGCTGTAGGGGGCGGAGCCAGGTCCCTGCGCTGAAAACAGTGCCGGGACCTCTGCACATGCGCGCTACAGTCGGCACGCAAGTGCAGTAGCTCCAGGCGCCGAACTATGTGGGAGGGACCCGAAGCACGCAGCCCCTAGCCCTGGCCCAATGGCCTCACTGGGGCTGCGTGAATGAGGCTCCTCCCACGGCCAGCTCCTGCTTCCTCCCGACCCGACTCGACTCCCGCTTCCCCCCCTTCCCCCCGCCTCCGGACTGGACCCGACCCGACTCCCGCTTCCCCCACCCCCCCGCCCCCGGACCAGACCCGACACCCGCTCCCCTCCCCACCTCCCGACTGGATCCGACGACCTCCCTCCCCCCGACCTGACCTCCCTCTCCCTCCCTCCCTCCCTCCCCCCGACCCGAACCGAACCGACCTCCCTCCCACCACCCACCCGACCCGACCCAACGCCACCTACCTGTAAATCTGGTGCTGGGGACGGGCCCTGCCCGAAGTCTCGGGCCCGGCCCGTTCAGCCTCCCTCCCCCTTCTCCTTCCCCCCCAATCTCCTTCTCCCCCCCCAATCTCCTTCTCCCCCCCCAATCTCCTTCTCCCCCCATCTCCTTTCCCCCCCATCTCCTTTCCCACCCCATCTCCTTTCCCCCCAATCTTCTTTCCCCCCATCTCCTATCCCCATCTCCTTTCTCCCCCTTCTTCTCCCCTCCCCCTTCTCCCCATCCCTCCCCCTTCTCCCCAATCCCTCCCCCTTCTCCCCCTTCCCTCCCTCTGCTCCCCCCCTCTCTCCCTCTACCCCCCTCCTCCCCCTCCCCTCGCAGAAACACAGACACTGACAGACAGAGAGAGGGAGACACTGACAGAGACACACTGGGGGTAGGAGGGGGGGGGCGTCCCAGCACGCTGTTGGAGGGCTCCCGGTGCTGCAGTCGGTAAGTAGAAAATGTTTTATTTATTGATTTTTAAAAAAAATTATTTCTTATTAATTTTTTTTGATTGATTTATTGGTTGATTTAATGATGTATTTATCATTTATTATTGATGGCTCTTTATTTGTAAAACTGAAATGTTTAATGTTTGTAAACTTCCCTTTAAACCCCCCCCCCCCCCCATTCCCTACGCCTGATTTTCTAAAGTGTAGACAAGGTTTTTTCAACCGTACAAAAATCTTCACTTACTCCATTCTAAGTTAGTTTGGAGTAAGTTTTCACTCACGAAACTTTGAAAACAGGCGTAAGTGGCCGGACACGCCCCCTTTTGAAAAAAAAATTCTGTTCCAAAGTGAAACTGTTCTAACTGACTAGAATTGGAGCAAACTAAATGACGAGAATTCCGATTTCTAAGATATTCCATTCCACACCAGTTGCTCCTAAAAATCAGGAGCAAATGTGGAAACTTGGGGCCTGAGATTCTTAGGATGCCATTTTAAAGTCCGTTGGTCTGTGATCATCATATCCATTTTTACTTAAGTCAACTTTCAGTTTTTGATGTTTTTGACTGAATTCCATGCTGTTTACATTCAGAAATGTAACATTTCATAGAAACATTTAAAATTCTGATGGGTTTAGACAGGTTAGATGCAGGAAGAATGTTCCCAATGTTGGGGAAGTCCAGAACCAGGGGACACAGTCTAAGGATAAGGGGTAAGCCATTTAGGACCGAGATGCGGAGGAACTTCTTCACCCAGAGAGTGGTGAACCTGTGGAATTCTCTACCACAGAAAGTTGTTGAGGCCAATTCAATAAATATATTCAAAAAGGAGTTCGATGAGGTCCTTACTACTAGGGGGATCAAGGGGTATGGTGAGAAAGCAGGAATGGGGTACTGAAGTTTCATGTTACATAGAAACATAGAAAATAGGTGCAGGAGCAGGCCATTCAGCCCTTCTAGCCTGCACCGCCATTCAATGAGTTCATGGCTGAACATGAAACTTCAGTACCCCCTTCCTGCTTTCTCGCCATAACCCTTGATCCCCCGAGTAGTAAGGACTTCATCTAACTCCCTTTTGAATATATTTAGTGAATTGGCCTCAACTACTTTCTGTGGTAGAGAATTCCACAGGTTCACCACTCTCTGGGTGAAGAAGTTTCTCCTCATCTCGGTCCTAAATGGCTTACCCCTTATCCTCAGACTGTGACCCCTGGTTCTGGACTTCCCCAACATTGGGAACATTCTTTCTGCATCTAACCTGTCTAAACCCGTCAGAATTTTAAACGTTTCTATGAGGTCCCCTCTCATTCTTCTGAACTCCAGTGAATACAATCCCAATTGATCCAATCTTTCTTGATAGGTCAGTCCCGCCATCCCGGGAATCAGTCTGGTGAACCTTCGCTGCACTCCCTCAATAGCAAGAATGTCCTTCCTCAAGTTAGGAGACCAAAACTGTACACAATACTCCAGGTGTGGCCTCACCAAGGCCCTGTACAACTGTAGCAACACCTCCCTGCCCCTGTATTCAAATCCCCTCGCTATGAAGGCCAACATGCCATTTGCTTTCTTAACCGCCTGCTGTACCTGCATGCCAACCTTCAATGACTGATGTACCATGACACCCAGGTCTCGTTGCACCTTCCCTTTTCCTAATCTGTCACCATTCAGATAATAGTCTGTCTCTCTGTTTTTACCACCAAAGTGGATAACCTCACATTTATCCACATTATACTTCATCTGCCATGCATTTGCCCACTCACCTAACCTATCCAAGTCACTCTGCAGCCTCATAGCATCCTCCTCGCAGCTCACACTGCCACCCAACTTAGTATCATCCGCAAATTTGGAGATACTGCATTTAATCCCCTCGTCTAAATCATTAATGTACAATGTAAACAGCTGGGGCCCCAGCACAGAACCTTGCGGCACTCCACTAGTCACTGCCTGCCATTCTGAAAAGTACCCGTTTACTCCTACTCTTTGCTTCCTGTCTGACAACCAGTTCTCAATCCACGTCAGCACACTACCCCCAATCCCATGTGCTTTAACTTTGCACATTAATCTCTTGTGTGGGACCTTGTCGAAAGCCTTCTGAAAGTTCAAATATACCACATCAACTGGTTCTCCCTTGTCCACTTTACTGGAAACATCCTCAAAAAATTCCAGAAGATTTGTCAAGCATGATTTCCCTTTCACAAATCCATGCTGACTTGGACCTATCATGTCACCATTTTCCAGATGCACTGCTATGACATCCTTAATAATTGATTCCATCACTTTACCCACTACTGAGGTCAGGCTGACCGGTCTATAATTCCCTGTTTTCTCTCTCCCTCCTTTTTTAAAAAGTGGGGTTACATTGGCTACCCTCCACTCCATAGGAACTGATCCAGAGTCAATGGAATGTTGGAAAATGACTGTCAATGCATCCGCTATTTCCAAGGCCACCTCCTTAAGTACTCTAGGATGCAGTCCATCAGGCCCTGGGGATTTATCGGCCTTCAATCCCATCAATTTCCCCAACACAATTTCCCGACTAATAAAGATTTCCCTCAGTTCCTCTTCCTTACTAGACCCTCTGACCCCTTTTATATCCGGAAGGTTGTTTGTATCCTCCTTAGTGAATACCGAACCAAAGTACTTGTTCAATTGATCCGCCATTTCTTTGTTCCCCGTTATGACTTCCCCTGATTCTGACTGCAGGGGACCTACGTTTGTCTTCACCAACCTTTTTCTCTTTACATACCTATAGAAACTTTTGCAATCCGCCTTAATGTTCCCTGCAAGCTTCTTCTCGTACTCCATTTTCCCTGTCCTAATCAAACCCTTTGTCCTCCTCTGCTGAGTTCTAAATTTCTCCCAGTCCCCAGGTTCGCTGCTATTTCTGGCCAATTTGTATGCCACTTCCTTGGCTTTAATACTATCCCTGATTTCCCTAGATAGCCACGGTTGAGCCACCTTCCCCTTTTTATTTTTACGCCAGACAGGAATGTACAATTGTTGTACTTCATCCATGCGGTCTCTAAATGTCTGCCATTGCCCATCCACAGTCAACCCCCTAAGTATCATTCGCCAATCTATCCTAGCCAATTCACGCCTCATACCTTCAAAGTTACCCTTCTTTAAGTTCTGGACCATGGTCTCTGAAATTACTGTTTCATTCTCCATCCTAATGCAGAATTCCACCATATTATGGTCACTCTTCCCCAAGGGACCTCGCACAATGAGATTGCTAATTAATCCTCTCTCATTACACAACACCCAGTCTAAGATGGCCTCCCCCCTAGTTGGTTCCTCAACATATTGGTCTAGAAAACCATCCCTTATGCACTCCAGGAAATCCTCCTCCATCGTATTGCTTCCAGTTTGGCTAGCCCAATCTATGTGCATATTAAAGTCACCCATTATAACTGCTGCACCTTTATTGCATGCACCCCTAATTTCCTGTTTGATGCCCTCCCCAACATCCCTATTACTGTTTGGAGGTCTGTACACAACTCCTACTAACGTTTTTTGCCCTTTGGTGTTCTGCAGCTCTACCCATATAGATTCCACATCATCCAAGCTAATGTCTTTCCTAACTATTGCATTAATCTCCTCTTTAACCAGCAATGCTACCCCACCTCCTTTTCCTTTTATTCTATCCTTCCTGAATGTTGAATACCCCTGAATGTTGAGTTCCCAGCCCTGATCATCCTGGAGCCACGTCTCCGTAATCCCAATCACATCATATTTGTTAACATCTATTTGCACAATTAATTCATCCACCTTATTGCGGATACTCCTTGCATTAAGACACAAAGCCTTCAGGCTTGTTTTATTAACACCCTTTGTCCTTTTAGAATTTTGCTGTACAGTGGCCCTTTTTGTTCTTTGCCTTGGGTTTCTCTGCCCTCCACTTTTCCTCATCTCCTTTCTGTCTTTTGCTTTTGGCTCCTTTTTGTTTCCCTCTGTCTCCCTGCATTGGTTCCCATCCCCCTGCCATATTAGTTTAAATCCTCCCCAACAGCACTAGCAAACACTCCCCCTAGGACATTGGTTCCAGTCCTGCCCAGGTGCAGACCGTCCGGTTTGTACTGGTCCCACCTCCCCCAGAACCGGTCCCAATGCCCCAGGAATTTGAATCCCTCCCTGCTGCACCACTGCTCAAGCCACGTATTCATCTGCGCTATCCTGCGATTCCTACTCTGACTAGCACGTGGCACTGGTAGCAATCCCGAGATTACTACTTTTGAGGTCCTACTTTTTAATTTAGCTCCTAGCTCCTTAAATTCGTTTCGTAGGACCTCATCCCTTTTTTTGCCTATGTCGTTGGTACCAATGTGCACCACGACAACTGGCTGTTCTCCCTCCCATTTCAGAATGTCCTGCACCCGCTCCGAGACATCCTTGACCCTTGCACCAGGGAGGCAACATACCATCCTGGAGTCTCGGTTGCGGCCGCAGAAACGCCTATCTATTCCCCTCACAATTGAATCCCCTATCACTATCGCTCTCCCACTCTTTTTCTTGCCCTCCTGTGCAGCAGAGCCAGCCACGGTGCCATGAACTTGGCTGCTGCTGCCCTCCCCTGATGAGTCATTCCCCTCAACAGTACCCAAAGCGGTGTATCTGTTTTGCAGGGGGATGACCGCAGGGGACCCCTGCACTACCTTCCTTGCTCTACTCTTCCTGCTGGTCTTCCATTCCCTATCTGGCTGTGGACCCTTTCCCTGCGGTAAGACCAACTCACTACACGTGATACTCACGTCATTCTCAGCATCGTGGATGCTCCAGAGTAAATCCACCCTCAGCTCCAATTCCGTAACGCGGACCGTCAGGAGCTGGAGGCGGATACACTTCCCGCACACATAGTCGTCAGGGACACCGGAAGTGTCCCTGAGTTCCCACATGGTACAGGAGGAGCATAACACCCGACCGAGCTCTCCTGCCATGTCATAACCCTTAGATACACTTAAACTGGTAATAACAATGTTAAAAGTTACTGACCAATATAAGAAGAAAAAGAAAAACTACTCACCAATCACCAGCCAATCACTTACCCCCTAGGCTGTGACGTCACCTTTGTATCTTTGCCTTCTCCCTGTAGCTGCACCGGCACGCCTCTCGCCGACCCCGGACTCGCGCTGCTCCGAGCTCCTGCCTCCTCGACTGACTGCTCGAACTGCCCGACTCCCGCTGGCCTTTATAGGCCTCTCGCCGACCCCGGACTCGCGCTGCTCCGAGCTCCCGCCTCCTCGACTGACTGCCATGAACTCATTGAATGGTGGTGCAGGCTAGAAGGGCCGAATGGCCTACTCCTGCACCTATTTTCTATGTTTCTATGTTTCTATAAACTCGCAATTGGTGTCTTCGGCCAAATCTGTTGACCTCTGTACAGTTTTTAACAATTTCCTCTGCTTTGTGGTGGAGTAAAGGAAGACGGAAATGCTGAATAGTCAGTCGAGAGCCCCAGTCTTTCTCTCAGTTCACCCTTCGGAACTGCTGTCATTTACTCTCTCAACATTTGCAACGTTCCAACTTCGATTTCACATCCTTTAAGATCATGTTTATAACTCCCACATTTGAACTTTTCACTGAACATCTCATCAGTTCTGAGCCCATTCCTGCAGAAACTTTAAATGCTTCTGAGCAAGATTCTCCCACTGCTTTCATCTCTGACTGTTCAGTAACTGCTCCTCGTGCATCTGGGGTGTTGGGGTACAGTCTCTGACGAGGGGAATCCCCTTCATCCAGGAGCACCTTAACCTTCATTTGTCCGGCAGACCCTGTGTCCATTTCCCGCTGCCCTTCCACACAAGCCTCGATAAGGGTATGGCCACCCCTATCCCGAAGTAAGGGTCTGAAAGAAACGACATGTGTGGTTGAGGTGCGGCATCCCTATCGGGATCCTCCCTCACCTGCAGAATCTACCCCCGACCTCAGCAACTGAACCCAGGTATCATTCCTGTCTGTGTCTCTAGCTTCTCTTTCCTCATTCTTCAACTTTTCTTTTAACTTTTCTAATTCTTTGGCCAGTCTATCCCTGTCCTCTATCAACTGACGGCCACCACCTGGTCCTGCTCCTTTAATGCGACTCCTCGCGGGATTCATCCACTCAGGCCCTCCTGCCTTCCATCGCTGTAACCCCGGTCTCACTTCCATGATTGGGATACCTGCAGCTCTCTGATACAAGCTTCTATCCTTCCCAACCATTTATCAAAACTATCGTCCCTGCCCCAGGCATCTACTTCCAGGACTACTGACGGGGTTAGGAGAGTCACAATGATCTCTCTATGTGTATCATCCCCGTAATGACTGACATCAATCCAATTACTTTCCAAACTTTTAAACAACTGGAATATACGTTCCCCAGCTTCCCTGGGTTCTTCCCCTGGTAATAATGCAAGCTGCTTTATTAACTGTGGCCCTGAGGGAGCACCAAAGATTGCAGCTATTATTCTACCAAGCAGGGACCTCGAAGTTGTTTCAAAACCTACTAACTTTCCCCGGTGATTCCCTAAAGCTCACAGAATCATGTGAACCCTCTATTTCTCTGATATGTTCCCTGACTGCCACCATCCCAGAATATTACACCACCACTGGGCAAACTTATTAAGATCCTGAAGCGGTGCAGGTCCCACTTCACTAAGGATAGCTCTCATGTCCTGTAACTTTACCCCTCCTCGTTCTCTTAAAACCACTTAAGGTACTGTTCCCTTCACGAGCACCATAGGGAGTAGAGGAATCATAATCCTGCTCTCGAACGTGCTTCCCCCACACTCCGCATTACCGGAAGGTCATGTGTAATGTTGTGGGGTGTTAAGTGTCTGAGGAACCGAAGAGGCATCTAACTGCTCCGCCTCTGTACCTACGTTGCCACGTGAACCACACAGGTTAGAGACTCTGAAGTCGGAGGAAGCAAAGGAGGTGCAGAAGGGAATGTTGGGCATTCTCCCTGTCCCTTAATCCCCCTTTCAACTCTCAGACCTGGGGAATCCTCCGAATACCACCCAGCTTTATCAATTGCTGTCTCCGCTGGGCAAGTTAATACCACCATCTGCTGCAGCTAGATCTTGATTACGCTTCTGTTCATCAGCAAGATGCTGATCCAGTGTCAGAACAGTCCTGGCTGCCCCGAGTGCCTGAAATCACCAATTCTCTGCTTCTTTACTCACTGCTGTTTGCTGCTCTCTGAGTTCTGAGACTTCCCTATCTCGAGCCTCAGCCTCTTCTCCTAACGTTTGAATCCCCAGCATGAGACACTGCAACACAAATGCTTTTCTCTTTTTATCACATTTTAACCCAAACATTTTCATCTTTTTTAACTGGACACTCTCCACAAAGGACTGCCGTGTCTCTCTCCATTCTCCGGCCTTATCTCATAAGGTCCCCTTTTAGACTCAATCTACTCATTAAGTAATGACCGGACCTCATCTGGAATATTCCCTGATCCTCCCATTATTAACTTTAAGTCATGACAACTAAGAGAATGCTCACCCCTTGAACTGATGTGTGGGAAACACTTCTTCCAACAACTCAGCCAACGAACTTTTGAAAATCACATTGGGGTTCACCAAAATGTTGTAAACGGCTGACTTGGTCTTTTCTCTTCGTTGCTTTAAACATCGAATTAAACACACACTTAGTTGTAGTAAAGGCAGGATCGGGTCTTTTATTTAGACATTCATAGTAAACAAACCCAGTATGGAAGTTACTGAGATACATCACAAAGGCAGCTCTCTGCTTTCCGTGGTTGCTTGTGACACACCTTCCGAGATTCCAGTGTCTCTGGTGTCCAGTGTCTAAACGCTCATCTTTATACTAAAAAAGCCTTTGAACTCTTACAGTACATTTAGACCATTAACATGCAGACGGTGTAGAATTGACCTGAAATAACGGCTAACTGCTTTCTGAATTACTATACACAAACCAGATCATTTAACAAACAAATGATGTCATCAAATAGTAACAAGGTACACTCAAGTCTAGACATCCAATCTTCCTGCTTTTAATCCAACCTTCAATCTTCCAGTTTTTAACCCTTTCGATCTCCAGACCGCACCAAAGCAAAGAGTTCAGAAATGCTGGCTTGCACTTTCACAAGGTCGTGGCCAGTGGTGGGACTGAATCAATTGAAGATGACGGTATCCTCATACCTAATCCTCCTTCTCACTTCTCCCTCACCCCACAGTCTCTTCTGACTTACAAGTTGCAGATAGTGTAAGCATGCACTTCTTATGTTCCCCTCTCCCCTCACCACAAACCGAAACTTGTCCCTTTTTCCTTTCACCCAAGAACTGCAACCTGGCCGGGCAGTGGAGGAAGAGCAAGAAGACACTGATGATGAAGACACACCGTCACTCGATTTCACACTCGCAGCACCAACTCAGATCCCGACACTGCGTGTAATTTAGAGCATAGGATGACACCGGGTACAAGTGCCCAGGAGCCAGAGGGGGCGGAGAACAGGTGCCAGTTCGACAGAGGGCACGGTCACACACACATTCTGCTGCAGAGGAATCCGATGATGACTTTGATGGGCCAGGCTACAGAAGGCAGCTGATGGGTGTACACACCAAAATGCGTGGTGCACTGCAAAACCTGTCAGGAAGCCTGTGTCCAACGTCAAGGAGCACAGAAGAGTTCAGCACCAACTTGGCACAGGGCTTTGTGCAGAGCTTGGAGCCAATCCATCCAACATGGAAGGCACGGATACCTCCAGCAGCACACCTGTGGTGCAGCGTCTGATGGACAATGTCTCAGCTTCCATTGCAGCACAAGCAGCACCCACCCAACGTCTGAGTGCTGCAGTGGAAGCTCAGACTGTTGCCATCATGGCTGTGGATTCCAGTTGCAAAGTGGTTTTCAGAGTGTCACAGCACTCCTGCAATCTGTTCTCCAACAGATCTGCTCCCTAAGGACCCTTTGTGGATATGGCCTCTTGCTGAGAGCCTTTCTCCCCCTCCTCCTCCCTCTTCTAGCAGCTTGTCCTGCTCTGCGTGGCCTCTACTCACTCTACCTGTCGTGCTCAATGCTAAGAGGAGGCCCTTCTAGACCACCCATGTCTGGAAGCAACTGGTTTGTGCACAAGCCTTTAAGTCACCAAAAAAGTACTTCAGGACCAGGCAGACCACTTCTTGTAGATTATTAAAGCTTTTAACTCGTATGGGAAAGCATCAAAATGTGTACAATTGCAGCAACAACCAGAAGAAATTATCCAGCAACAAACCTATAAGTAGTTGATGATCCCTTCAAATCGCGCCTTCATGCCATTGAACGCCTGTTCAGCTGTGGGAGAGCATAGGCTGAAGTGTGAAATCAGCCTGTCTACACACTTCCCAGTGAGCTAACTCCTTTACCAATATGGCGTCCAGCGTACTTCGCATCAGAAATCCACGCATGCCATTTTGGAACCTTAACGGGACTCATAGCATCCAAAAATGGATGCTACCAAGCTCAACTTCATCCTCCAGATCTGTTGTTAAAGAACATGGGAGTAGCTCCAACACATCTCCCTTCAAAAGAAATGTTCTACTGTATGAATATTGCGCCAGAATTTGCTGCCAAAATAACGGTGAAGCTAATGGTGCTCACAGGTTATTTATGCTTAAAAGGCACAACAACTTCAGGCGAGGGGCAGATGCGCAGTTAAACGCAGATATCCAAAAATTGCTGTCGGTGTTACGACGCTCCGCCATTAGCTTCGGAAAAACGACATCTCGTTGTCAGGCTCACTATTTAAATGATTTGAATGTGTGAAGTTGGTATATACTCATGGCAGGTATAAAGTAAACGCACCAAAGAAAGTTTTAAATATTGTCCATTTCAGTCTAAGTACTCTTTTAACAATGTGCTAAGTGTTAATTACTGCCAAACAAACATTCCGGCACTGAAAATTAACTATTACAAGTGTGGAGTTTCATTCCTTCAGGTTTTAATTGCTGTTGGAGATATTCAAAATGTAAAAAAAAAAGCTTTTAATTTACTTTTCCATTCTGTCCCTTTTCAATCCAATCTTTCTTTCCTTCGCTTTATTGCTGTTTCTGTACCTGTAATATAGGTCCTTCTTCTTCTTAAACAGTCCCTCGGAGTCGAGGATGACTTGCTTCCACACAAAAAATGAGTTCTCATGTGACTGATGAGTCCGATGCAGGAGCTACAGTCTCTGTCACAGGTGGGGCAGACGGTGGTTGAAGGAACGGGTGGGTGGGTGCCTGGGTTGCCGTGCTCTCCTTCCGCTGTTTACCCCTGGCTTCAGCTTGCTCACGGTGTGGAGACTCAAGTTGTTCGGTGCCTTCCCAGATGCTTTTCCTCCACCTTGGGCGGTCTTGGGCCCGGGATTCCCAGGTGTCGGTGGGGATGTTGCACTTTTTCAAGGAGGTTTTGAGGGTGGCCTTAAAGCATTTCCTCTGTCCACCTAGGGGTCGCTTGCCGTGTCGGAGCTCTGAGTAGAGCGCTTGTTTTGGGAGTCACGTATCGAGCATGCGGACGATGTGGCCCGCCCAATGGAGCTGATTGAGCGTGGTCAGTGCTTCGATGCTGGGGATGTTGGCCTGAGCGAGAACACTAACGTTGGTGCGCCTATCCTGCCAATGGATTTGCAGGATCTTGCAGAGGCAGTGTTGATGGTACTTCTCCAGTGTTTTGAGGTGCCTGCTGTATCAAGCATATAGGAGGACGGGTATCCCCACTGCACTGTAGACCATGGGCTTGGTGCCGGGTTTGAGGTCCTGGTCTTCAAACATTTTCTTCCTCTGGCGACCGAAGGCTGCACTGGCGCACTGAAGGCGGTGCTGGACCTTGTCGTCGATGTCTGCCCTTATTGACAGTAGTCTCCCGAGGTATGGAAAATGGCCAACGTTGTCCAAGGCCTCATTGTGGAGTTTGATAACCGGGGGGCAGTGCTGTGTGGCGGGGGCAGGTTGGTAGAGAACCTTTGTCTTCTGGATGTTTAGTGTAAGGCCCATGTTCTCGTACGCTTCAGTGAAGGTGTTGACGATGGTTTGTAGTTTGGCTTCTGAGTGTGCACAGGCGCAAGCGTCGTCTGCGTACTGTAATTCAATGACCGAGGATGGGACAACCTTGGATCTGGCCTGGAGGTGGCAGAGGTTGAACAAATTCCCGTTTGTTCTGTAATTTAGCTCCACTCCAGCGGGGAGCTTGCTGAGGGTGAGATGGAGCATTGCAGCGAGGAAGATCGAGAAGAGTGTTAGGGCAATGACACAGCCCTGCTTGACCCCGGTCCGGACGTGAATTGTGTCTGTGGTGGATCGTTGGTCAGGATCACAGCTTGCATGTCTTCGTGAAGCAGGTGAAGGATGGTGACAAACTTTTGGGGGCAGCTGAATTTGAGGAGGATGCCCCACAATCCCTCACGGTTGACAGTGTCGAAGACCTTTGTGAGGTCAAAGGCGGCCATGTACAGGGGTTGGTGCAGTTCCCAGCATTTCTCTTGGATTTGCCGCATGGTGAAGATCATGTCCCTTGTGCCCCTTAGTGGACGGAATCCGCATTGCGACTCTGGGAGAATTCTTCAGCCACAGGGAAAAGGCGATTGAGGGGGAATCTTGCGATGACTTTCCCTGTGGTGGACAGCAGGGAGATTCCTCTGTAATTACCGCAATCGGACTTGTCGCCTTTCTTGAAGATGATCATGATTATCACGTCACTGAGATCCCCTGGCATGCTCTCCTCCTTCCAGATGAGAGAAATGAGATTGCATATTCATGCCACAAGTGCTTCCCTGCCATGTTTTAGTGCTTCAGCGGGGATTCCATCTGCTCCTGAGGCCTTGTTTTTCTGTTTTCGGATGGCCTTTTCTACCTCAGGCCGGGCTGGGGTTGTGCTGAGATGGTGGAGGGTAGCATGCTGCGGGATGGTGTCGAGGACACTCGCGTCGAAGACACAGTCTCGGTTAAGGAAATCTTCGAAGTGCTCCTTGCAGCGAGTACTGAGTGCCTCTCTGTCCTTGATGAGCACCTCTCTGTTCTTGGCCAGCAGTGGGGTAGGGCCTTGGGTGCTTGAGCCATAGGTGGTCTTGACACACTCTATTTGACACTTCCTTCTCAATCCTTGCACTGTTAGTTTCACAATCCTTCAATCACATTGGTTAAGGAGATGCACAGTTGTTTGCCGTGTTCTCCCTGACCCCAGATGCACTGTTTCTCTCGCTGTGCCGTTATCAGCTCGCACTTTCAGCAACTTGCCAAGCAAAAACTGTTTAAAACATAAACATGCAAGGGCAAGTCTAGTGCCATTAGATTCACTCCTACATCAAATTATGGCCCATTGTCTATCAGATTTCAGAAGCCAAAGTTCATTTAGTTGTTCATTACAGATGACTGCCACATTTGCCTATGCAACAATCACTGCACTCCAGTACTTCACTGTATGTGAAGCACAATGAGACATTTCTCAAAGACATGATAATATACTAGAGTAAGGCAATTTTGTCTTTTTCACTGTATTAGTGACAGAAGGGGCATCATAACAGCCTGAGCTGTCCCAGCCTATTTTGTGGATTTCACAAATCATACAAAAGAACCTTGCTTGGGATATTTGATTATTCTTTAATGCATCTAACCAAAGCAAATGTGAAATTAACTACATAATAGGAAATGTAATGAGTCTGCTGTCAATCAACACACCAGGGTAATATTAGAGCAAAATACAGATGAGCCAGCGCAGATGAAGTTACATGAATTCCATCCAGCTTCATTTTAGAAAATTTTTCAAGTAATATTTTTCAACAAAATAATTAAACAGGATAATTAAATTTCAACTTGGCCACGCATTATTGACATTCTACACAGCTCCCATTGCAACTTTCCAGCAGTGTTTTATTCAGCCTCCCTTATGTTCGCTCATTATAAAGCTAAAAGCAGTTCCCAATTATATTTATGGGAATAGCTACTTCTTGGTGGCTTGCTTGCTTATGTTCATTGCTGTCTCATAAAGCTTTATAATTATTCTGAATCATTTCTTTCCACACGTCTTAAGTATTTGCTTGTAACGTACTTTCTCATTAGTAATACCAGTTAAGTTCCATTACAATTGCTGCTGCCAGGAAAAGATCATGCACATCTTTTTGATGAAAATGGAAGAAAAGTTTATCTTAATTAAAACTCAATTTTCTGTACCCTATTTCCCATGTTAGAAGCTAAAGTACTGACAGTCAACTTCTGTGAAAATGCCACTATTTGAGATTGACAAACGCTCATTTTTAGCACAATGCCATAAACCATTTTTTGCATAGGGATTTCAATGAATCTGAATTATAAATACTTTCTACATCTACCAATTAATTTTCTGTAGAATTCAATGATAAAAAGGTGCTATAATAACATTTTAAAGGCCTTTAAGTCTGTGAGAATATTAGGTAAAGGAAAATCAACCGGGAGATGTACAAAAGGCAGCTTTTGCTAGTTATCTTAAATCTGCGTCCTCTGGTTAATGACCTTCCACATCCCCAGAAAGTTCCTCACTGTCCAAGTCTTTTGTGAAGTTCTTTCATAAGCCAGAAGTCTCTATTTTCCCTGCCATCTTCCAACTCCCAAAAGTTGAAATCCGTACACAGGAATGAACTCACAACTCTATGTGATCAAGCAAAGTTTACTTTAAACAAAGAAAATACATTCTTCCGATCTTAACACCAAGATTGCTATATTTGCCATAGGTCCTAATATATTATACCTATGAGATGCTCCTCGAGTGAGGCTTTAGAGATAGCGGTGACTCATCTCAAGAAAGCAGCGATCAACTGGGAGCCTTTCTCTTGCTGTGGAAAGGATGATGGGCTGCAGAGATGTCCAGGTGTCCTATCATAGAATCACAGAATGTTACAGCACGGAATGAAGCCATTCGGCCCATTGTGCCTGTGCTGGCTCTTTGAAAGAGCGATCCAATTAGTCCCTTGCTTTTTGTGATACATATCAATGATTTGGACTTGAATGTAAGGATTATGATTAAGAAGTTTGCAAGTAATACAAATATTGGCTGTGTGGTTGATAATGAAGAAGAAAGCTGTAGACTCCATCAATGAACTGGTCAGGTGGGCAGAATAGTGGCAAATGGAATTCAATCCGGAGAAGTGTGAGGTAATGCATTTGGGGAGGGCTAACAAGGCAACAGAATACACATTAAATGGTCGGACTCTGAATAGTGTAGAGGAACAAAGGGACCTTGGAATGCATGTCCACAGATCTTTGAAAGTAGGACAGATAGATAAGGTGGTTAAGAAGGCATACGTGTTACCTGCTTTTATTAGCCGAGGCATAGATTATAAGAGCTGGGAGGTCATGCTTGAAATGTATAAAACACTAGTTAGGTCACAGCTAGAGTATTGGGTGCAGTTCTGGTCACAACATTATAGGAAAGTTGTGATTGCACTCGAGAGGGTACAAAGGAGATTTATGAGGATGTTCCATGAACTGGAGAATTTTAGCTATGAGGAAAATTTGGATAGGCTGGGGTTGTTTTCTTTGGAACAGAGGTGGCTGAGGGGAGAGCTTATTGAGGTGTATAAAATTATGAGGGGCCCAGATAGAGTGGATAAGAGGATCTATTTCCCTTAGCAGAGGGGTCAACAACCAGGGGCATAGATTTAAAGTAATTGGTAGGAGGTTTAGAGGGGATTGGAGAGGAAATTATTTCACCCAGAGGGTGGTGGGGGTCTGGAACTCTTTCTCCTGAAAGTATGGTAGAGGCAGAAACCCTCATCACATATAAAAAGTACTTGGATGTGCACTTGAAGTGCTGTAACCTACAGGGCTACGGACCAAGAGCTGAAAAGTGGGATTAGGCTGGGTAGCTCTTTGTTGGCCGGAACGGACATGACAGGCCGAGAGGCCTCCTTCTGTGCTGTAAATTTCTGTGATTCTATGATTGCCAGCGACACCCGTGAATTAATTTTAAAAAAATGTAAGATTTATGTACGTACACCCCAGGTCTGTTCCTGCACCCCCTTGTACCATTTAGTTTATTTTGCCTCTCCTCGTTCTTCCAACCAAAATACATCACTTCACACTTCGCTGCATTAAATTTCACCTGAAATTTGTCTGCCCTTCTCACCAGTCTATGTCCTCCTGAGGTCTGTTCCTATTCTCCTCACTATTTACTACATTTCTGTGTTTCATGTCATCTGCAAACTTTGAAATTAAGCTCCATATACCCAAGTCCAGGTCACAAGAACAAAAGAACATAAGAACATAAGAAATAGGAGCAGGAGTAGGTCACCTGGCCCCTCGAGTCTGCTGTACCATTTAATAAGATCATGGCATTTAAGCCAACCCCTTCATCTCCGGAATCAACCTAGTGAACCTTCCCTGAACAGCCCCCAATGCAAGTATATCCCTCCTTAAATACGGAGATCAAACCCAAAACCAAAACATGAATATATATCAAAAAGAGCAGTGGTACAAATACTGACTCCTGGGGAACAGCACTGTCTATCTCCCTCCAGTCTGGTAAACAACCATTCACCACTACTCCTTGCTTTCTGCCTCTTATGCAATTTCATATCCACACAGCCATTGCCACTTAAATCCCATGGGCTTCAATTTTGCTAACATGCACTACTTTATCAAACACCTTTTGAAAGTACAAGATTTCCTTTTTGGTCCCGAATCAGTTCTACCCTTCCTTTGACTACACTTTTGTTATTTATATGTTAATGAAAGACTTTTGTGTTCCCTTTTATATTACCCATTAATCTCGGTAGTGAGATACTTCCCACAATGTGCCGGAGACGTGGTGAGTGGACTCCTCCATCTTATCGACTCTATGTGTGGAACCTTCCTCCATGAGATCTGTGCTTCCTAATTATTACTCTTTGGAAGACAGGGATCCTGAGATCTGGGTTCCCTGACCCCCCTCCATCACGGATGACGCTGTTGCTTTTTTTCACTCCCAGGTTTTCACTTTCACTAGTGCTTCACCTTGTAACAATCCTTCAGAATCACAAAGTAGTTCCCCACAAGTCAATGGGCATCTCTTTTTTTTTTAAATTCATTCATACAATGTGGACATCACCAGCAAGGTCAGCACTTATTACCCAGGTGATAGGGAGCCGCTTTCATAAATACAACTGAGCAGCTTGCTAGGCCATTTCAGAAAGCAATTAAGAGCCAACCACATTGCTGTGGATCTGGAACCAGACCGGGTAAGGACGGCAGATTTCCTTCCCTGAAGGACATTAGTGAACCAGATGGGTTTTTACAACTATCCGGTAGTTTCATGATCACCATTACCACTGATTGGTTGGTTGTAAACAAATGAACCAATTAATCAAGTGCCCCCTGATTAAAGGGGGGGACACTCCAAACATTTTTCAAGTGCCCTTTTTTTGTTTTTTTTTGTTGTGGTTTTTTTGGGCACTAAAACAGAAACAAATAGAACTGGCCCCTATAAAAGGAGAGGGGGGACACTAAAACCGGCAATAAAACCAATTAAACTTTAAAACATATAAAATTTGGTTGCCGGGCGTGATGATGCACTCCAGTCCCTCCGGCGCCCACCTCTCGCGGAAGGCCGCGAGCGTACCGGTGGACACCGCGTGCTCCATCTCCAAGGACACACTGGCTCGGATGTAACCGCGGAAGAGAGGCAGGCAGTCGGGCTGAACGACCCCCTCGACCGCCCGCTGCCTGGACCGGCTGATGGCACCCTTGGCCAGGGCCCAGGAGCAGTCCTACGAGGAGGCCCTCGGACCTACCCGCTCCCCTCCACACAGGGTGCCCAAAGATCAGGAGTGTGGGACTGAAGTGCAGCCAGAATTTCAGGAGCAGCCCCTTAAAATATTGGAACAGGAGCTGCAACCTCGCACATTGTACATAGACGTGGAACACGGACTCTTCCAGACCGCAGAAATTGTAGGCGGCCTGGGAGCCGGTGAACCGGCTTAAAAATTTATTGCACGGCACTGCTCTGTGCACCACCCTCCAGGCCAAGTCCCCGATAAATAGAGGGAGGACTCCCGCGTAGAATGCCCTCCATCGGGGACCCCCGCCTCCTCCGGACGGCAAGATGGTACGCCATGGCGTGTCCGGATGGCAGGCGAGGATGGCAAAGTTGAGAGTGTGCAGGAGCAGCCCGTACAGGAAACCCCTCTGCGCGGAACTGAAAGGCACGGAGGGGATTTCCCCGAGGCGGCTCAAGTTGTGAGGCGCCGGCTCCCGAGGGAGGTTCCGGGGTTTGGCGCCAATGAGGAATTCCGTCCAGACGGGGGTCAGTTCGGACGGGATCTCCCCACGTGCTTGAGCTTCCTCGATGCACCTAATGGAGTCAGGGCCCAGAGCTGTTTTTAGCGACTCGATGGCATCGGCCGCGCGGCAGACATCGGCCCAGTTTAGGCGCTGTGCCAGCATGTCTGGCGCCATCCAGCCCGCTTCTCCGCCATCGAGCAGGCCCCTGACCCTGGTCACCTCACCAGCCACAGCCCTCTCGTCCGACCGCCACAAAAAACCTCGGTCGTGGAGGTACAGATTCTCGAGCAGCGGCTCCTGCAGGACGGCCGCCACTCCAGCCGGTGGAGAGCTACACTTGGTGGAGACTTTGTTTCAGACCCTGGTGAGTTCCTTGTAAAAGACAGGCAGGCCCTGACGCCCCCCAGACTCACAAACGGGAGCTGCGTGTCATAATTGAGGCTGTACTGCTGGCGGAAGAAATACATCGCCAGCGCACGCCACCTAGGAGGGGGCTCGATGTAAAGATATCTCTACAGGTCACCATTACCAACACGAGCTTTGTTTCCAGATATATTTAATTAACTGAATTTAAATTCCACAGCTGCCATGGTGGGATTTGAACTCGTGTCTCTGATTCATTAATCCAAGTCTCTGGATTACTGGTCCAGTAACATAACGACAGTGCTACCGTTCCCATGATGGAATTGGTGAGGACGTGGCAGATCTAGGAATGCAGTGGCTGTTTCCCTGGAAAAGCTTGGGTTGTCAACCAGTTCCCACTGTCACAGGACTGGAGAGTGGAGACAACCAGTTCCCACTGTCACAGGACAGAGAGTGGAGAGCACCAGTTCCCACTGTCACAGGACAGAGAATGGAGAGCACCAGTTCCCACTGTCACAGGACAGAGAGTGGAGAGCACCAGTTCCCACTGTCACAGGACAGAGAGTGGAGAGCACCAGTTCCCACTGTCACAGGGCAGGAGAGTGGAGAGCACCAGTTCCCACTGTCACAGGACAGAGATTGGAGAGCACCAGTTCCCACTGTCACAGGACAGAGAGTGGAGAGCACCAGTTCCCACTGTCACAGGACAGAGAGTGGAGAGCACCAGTTCCCACTGTCACAGGACAGAGAGTGGAGAGCACCAGTTCCCACTGTCACAGGACAGAGAGTGGAGAGCACCAGTTCCCACTGTCACAGGACAGAGAGTGGAGAACACCAGTTCCCACTGTCACAGGACAGAGAGTGGAGAGCACCAGTTCCTACTGTCACAGGACGGGAGAGTGGAGAGCACCAGTTCCCACTGTCACAGGACAGAGAGTGGAGAGCACCAGTTCCCACTGTCACAGGACAGAGAGTGGAGAGCACCAGTTCCCACTGTCACAGGACAGAGAGTGGAGAGCACCAGTTCCCACTGTCACAGGACAGAGAGTGGAGAGCACCAGTTCCCACTGTCACAGGACAGAGAGTGGAGAGCACCAGTTCAAACTGTCACAGGACAGAGAGTGCAGAGCACCAGTTCCCACTGTCACAGGACAGAGAGAAGAGAGCACCAGTTCCCACTGTCACAGGACAGAGAGTGGAGAGCACCAGTTCTCACTGTCACAGGACAGAGAGTGGAGAGCACCAGTTCCAACTGCCACAGGACAGAGAGTGGAGAGCACCAGTTCCCACTGTCACAGGACAGGAGATTGGAGAGCACCAGTTCCCACTATCACAGGACAGAGAGTGGAGTGCACCAGTTCCCACTGTCACAGGACAGAGAGTGGAGAGCACCAGTTCCCACTGTCACAGGACAGAGAGTGGAGAGCACCAGTTCCCACTGTCACAGGACAGAGAGTGGAGAGCACCAGTTCCCACTGTCACAGGACAGAGAGTGGAGAGCACCAGTTCCGACTGTCACAGGACAGAGAGTGGAGAGCATCAGTTCCCACTGTCACAGGACAGAGAGTGGAGAGCACCAGTTCCCACTGTCACAGGACAGAGAGTGGAGAGCACCAGTTCCCACTGTCACAGGACAGAGAGTGGAGAGCACCAGTTCCCACTGTCACAGGACAGAGAGTGGAGAGCACCAGTTCCCACTGTCACAGGACAGAGAGTGGAGAGCACCAGTTCTCACTGTCACCGGACAGAGAGTGGAGAGCACCAGTTCCCACTGTCACAGGACAGAGAGTGGAGAGCACCAGTTCCCACTGTCACAGGACAGAGAGTGGAGAGCACCAGTTCCCACTGTCACAGGACAGAGAGTGGAGAGCACCAGTTCTCACTGTCACAGGATAGAGAGTGGAGAGCAACAGTTCAAACTGTCACAGGACAGAGAGTGCAGAGCACCAGTTCCCACTGTCACAGGACAGAGAGAGGAGAGCACCAGTTCCCACTGTCACAGGACAGAGAGTGGAGAGCACCAGTTCTCACTGTCACAGGACAGAGAGTGGAGAGCACCAGTTCCAACTGCCACAGGACAGAGAGTGGAGAGCACCAGTTCCCACTGTCACAGGACAGAGAGTGGAGAGCACCAGTTCCCACTGTCACAGGACAGAGAGTGGAGAGCACCAGTTCCCAGTGTCACAGGACAGAGAGTGGAGAGCACCAGTTCCCACTGTAACAGGACAGAGAGTGGAGAGCACCAGTTCCCACTGTCACAGGACAGAGAGTGGAGAGCACCAGTTCCCACTGTCACAGGACAGAGAGTGGAGAGCACCAGTTCCCACTGTCACAGGACGGGAGAGTGGAGAGCACCAGTTCCCACTCTCACAGGACAGTGATTGGAGAGCACCAGTTCCCACTGTCACAGGACGGGAGAGTGGAGAGCACCAGTTCCCACTGTCACAGGACGGGAGAGTGGAGAGCACCAGTTCCCACTGTCACAGGACAGAGAGTGGAGAGCACCAGTTCCCATTGTCACAGGACAGAGAGTGGAGAGCACGAGTTCCCACTGTCACAGGACAGAGAGTGGAGAGCACCAGTTCCCACTGTCACAGGACGGGAGAGTGGCGAGCACCAGTTCCCACTGTCACAGGACAGAGAGTGGAGAGCACCAGTTCCCACTGTCACAGGACAGAGAGTGGAGAGCACCAGTTCCCACTGTCACAGGACAGAGAGTGGAGAGCACCAGTTCCCACTGTCACAGGACAGAGAGTGGAGAGCACCAGTTCCCACTGTCACAGGACAGAGAGTGGAGAGCACCAGTTCCCACTGTCACAGTACAGAGAGTGGAGAGCACCAGTTCTCACTGTCACAGGACAGAGAGTGGAGAGCACCAGTTCCCACTGTCACAGGACAGAGAGTGGAGAGCACCAGTTCCCACTGTCACAGGACAGAGAGTGGAGAGCACCAGTTCCCACTGTCACAGGACAGAGAGTGGAGAGCACCAGTTCTCACTGTCACAGGACAGAGCGTGGAGAGCACCAGTTCCAACTGCCACAGGACAGAGAGTAGAGAGCACCAGTTCCCACTGTCACAGGACAGAGAGTGTAGAGCACCAGTTCCCACTGTCACAGGACGGGAGAGTGGAGAGCACCAGTTCCCACTGTCACAGGACACAGAGTGTAGAGCACCAGTTCCCACTGTCACAGGACAGAGAGTGGAGAGCACCAGTTCCCACTGTCACAGGTCAGAGAGTGGAGAGCACCAGTTCCCACTGTCACAGGACAGAGAGTGGAGAGCACCAGTTCCCACTGTCACAGGACAGAGAGTGGAGAGCATCAGTTCCCACTGTCACAGGACAGAGATTGGAGAGCATCAATTCCCACTGTCACAGGACGGGAGAGTGGAGAGCACCAGTTCCCACTGTCACAGGACAGAGATTGGAGAGCATCAGTTCCCACTGTCACAGGACGGGAGAGTGGAGAGCACCAGTTCCCACTGTCACAGGACGGGAGAGTGGAGAGCACCAGTTCCCACTGTCACAGGACAGAGAGTGGAGAGCACCAGTTCCCATTGTCACAGGACAGAGAGTGGAGAGCACCAGTTCCCACTGTCACAGGACAGAGAGTGGAGAGCACCAGTTCCCACTGTCACAGGACAGAGAGTGGAGAGCACCAGTTCCCACTGTCACAGGACAGAGAGTGGAGAGCACCAGTTCCCACTGTCACAGGACAGAGAGTAGAGAGCATCAGTTCCCACTGTCAAAGGACAGAGAGTGGAGAGCACCAGTTCCTACTGTCACAGGACAGAGAGTGGAGAGCACCAGTTCCCACTGTCACAGGACAGAGAGTGGAGAGCACCAGTTCCCACTGTCACATGACGCGAGAGTGGCGAGCACCAGTTCCCACTGTCACAGGACACAGAGTGGAGAGCACCAGTTCCCACTGTCACAGGACAGAGAGTGGAGAGCTCCAGTTCCCACTGTCACAGGACAGAGAGTGGAGAGCACCAGTTCCCACTGTCACAGGACAGAGAGTGGAGAGCACCAGTTCCCACTGTCACAGGACAGAGAGTGGAGAGCACCAGTTCCCACTGTCACAGGACAGAGAGTGGAGAGCACCAGTTCTCACTGTCACAGGACAGAGAGTGGAGAGCACCAGTTCCCACTGTCACAGGACAGAGAGTGGAGAGCACCAGTTCCCACTGTCACAGGACAGAGAGTGGAGAGCACCAGTTCCCACTGTCACAGGACGGGAGAGTGGAGAGCACCAGTTCCCACTGTCACAGGACGGGAGAGTGGAGAGCACCAGTTCCCACTGTCACAGGACAGAGAGTGGAGAGCGCCAGTTTCCACTGTCACAGGACAGAGAGTGGAGAGCACCAGTTCCCACTGTCACAGGACTGAGAGTGGAGAGCACCAGTTCCCACTGTCACAGGACAGAGAGTGGGGAGCACCAGTTCCCATTGTCACAGGACGGGAGAGTGGAGAGCACCAGTTCCCACTGTCACAGGACAGAGAGTGGAGAGCACCAGTTCCCACTGTCACAGGACAGAGAGTGGAGAGCACCAGTTCCCACTGTCACAGGACAGAGAGTGGAGAGCACCAGTTCCCACTGTCACAGGACAGAGAGTGGAGAGCACCAGTTCCCACTGTCACAGGACAGAGAGTGGAGAGCACCAGTTCCCACTGTCACAGGACAGAGAGTGGAGAGTACCAGTTCCCACTCTCACAGGACGGGAGAGTGCAGAGCACCAGTTCCCACTGTCACAGGACAGAAAGTGGAGAGCACCAGTTCCCACTGTCACAAGTCAGAGAGTAGAGCGCACCAGTTCCCACTGTCACAGGACAGAGAGTGGAGAGCACCAGTTCCCACTATCACAGGACAGAGAGTGGAGAGCACCAGTTCCCACTGTCACAGGACAGAGAGTGGAGAGCACCAGTTCCCACTGTCACAGGACAGAGAGTGGAGAGTACCAGTTCCCACTGTCACAGGACGGGAGAGTGGAGAGCACCAGTTTCCACTGTCACAGGACAGAGAGAGGAGAGCACCAGTTCCCACTGTCACAGGACAGAGAGTGAAGAGCACCAGTTCCCAATGTCACAAGACAGAGAGTGGAGAGTACCAGTTCCCACTGTCACAGGACGGGAGAGTGGAGAGCACCAGTTTCCACTGTCACAGGACAGAGAGTGGAGAGCACCAGTTCCCACTGTCACAGGACAGAGAGTGGAGAGCACCAGTTCCCACTCTCAAAGGACAGAGAGTGGAGAGCACCAGTTTCCAGTCACAGGACGGGAGAGTGGAGAGCACCAGTTCCAACTGTCACAGGACAGAGAGTGGAGAGCACCAGTTCCCACTGTCACAGGACAGAGAGTGGAGAGCACCAGTTCCCACTGTCACAGGAGAGAGAGTGGAGAGCACCAGTTCCCACTGTCACAGGACAGAGAGTGGAGAGCACCAGTTCCCACTGTCACAGGACGGAGAATGGAGAGCACCTGTTCCAACTGTCACAGGACGGGAGAGTGGAGAGCACCAGTTCCCACTGTCACAGGACTGGAGAGTGGAGAGCACAAGTTCCCACTGTCACAGGACAGAGAGTAGAGAGCACCAGTTCCCACTGTCACAGGACAGAGAGTGGAGAGCGCCAGTTCCCACTGTCACAGGACGAGAGAGTGGAGAGCACCAGTTCTCACTGTCACAGGACCGATAGTGGAGAGCACCAGTTCCCACTGTCACAGGACAGAGATTGGAGAGCACCAGTTCCCACTGTCACAGGACAGAGAGTGGAGAGCACCAGTGCCCACTGTCACAGGACAGAGAGTGGAGAGCACCAGTTCCCACTGTCACAGGACAGAGAGTGGAGAGCACCAGTTGAAACTGTCACAGGACAGAGAGTGGAGAGCACCAGTTCCCACTGTCACAGGACAGAGAGTGCAGAGCACCAGTTCCCACTATCACAGGACGGGAGAGTGGAGAGCAACATTTCAAACTGTCACAGGACAGAGAGTGGAGAGCACCAGTTCCCACTGTCACAGGACAGAGAGTGGAGAGCACCAGTTCCCACTGTCACAGGACAGAGAGTGGGGAGCACCAGTTCCCACTGTCACAGGACGGAAGAGTGGAGAGCACCAGTTCCCACTGTCACAGGACAGAGAGTGGAGAGCACCAGTTCCCACTGTCACAGGACAGAGAGTGGAGAGCACCAGTTCCCAGTGGCACTGGACAGAGAGTGGAGAGCACCAGTTCCCACTGTCACAGGACGGGAGATTTGAGAGCACCAGTTCCCACTGTCACAGGACAGAGATTGGAGAGCACCAGTTCCTACTGTCACAGGACAGAGAGTGGAGAGCACCAGTTCCCACTGTCACAGGACAGAGAGTGGAGAGCACCAGTTCCCACTGTCACAGGACAGAGAGTGGAGAGCACCAGTTCCCACTGTCACAGGAGGGGAGAGTGGAGAGCACCAGTTCCCACTGTCACAGGACGGGAGAGTGGAGAGCACCAGTTCCCACTGTCACAGGACAGAGAGTGGAGAGCACCAGTTCCCATTGTCACATGACAGAGAGTGGAGAGCACCAGTTCCCACTGTCACAGGACAGAGAGTGGAGAGCACCAGTTCCCACTGTCACAGGACAGAGAGTGGAGAGCACCAGTTCCCACTGTCACAGGACAGAGAGTGGGGAGCACCAGTTCTCACTGTCACAGGACAGAGAGTGGAGAGCACCAGTTCCCATTGTCACAGGACGGGAGAGTGGAGAGCACCAGTTCCCACTGTCATAGGACGGGAGAGTGGAGAGCACCAGTTCCCACTGTCACAGGACAGAGAGTGGTGAGCACCATTTCCCGCTGTCACAGGACAGAGAGTGGAGAGCACCAGTTCCCACTGTCACAGGACAGAGAGTGGAGAGCACCAGTTCCCACTGTCACAGGACAGAGATTGGAGAGCACCAGTTCCCACTGTCACAGGACAGAGAGTGGAGAGCACCAGTTGCCACTGTCACAGGACAGAGAGTGGAGAGCACCAGTTCCCACTGTCACAGGACAGAGAGTGGAGAGCACCAGTTCTCACTGTCACAGGACAGAGAGTGGAGAGCACCAGTTCCCACTGTCACAGGACAGAGAGTGGAGGGCACCAGTTCCCACTGTCACAGGACGGGAGAGTGGAGAGCACCAGTTCCCACTCTCACAGGACGGGAGAGTGGAGAGCACCAGTTCCCACTGTCACAGGACAGAGAGTGGAGAGCACCAGTTCTCACTGTCACAGGACGGGAGAGTGGAGAGTACCAGTTCCCACTGTCACAGGACAGAGAGTGGAGAGCACCAGTTCCCACTGTCACAGGACAGAGAGTGGAGAGCACCAGTTCCCACTGTCACAGGACAGAGAGTGGAGAGCACCAGTTCCCACTGTCACAGGACAGAGAGTGGAGAGCACCAGTTCCCACTGTCACAGGACAGAGAGTGGAGAGCACCAGTTCCCACTGTCACAGGACGGGAGAGTGGAGAGCACCAGTTCCCACTGTCACAGGACAGAGAGTGGAGAGCACCAGTTCCCATTGTCACATGACAGAGAGTGGAGAGCACCAGTTCCCACTGTCACAGGACAGAGAGTGGAGAGCACCAGTTGCCACTGTCACAGGACAGAGAGTGGAGAGCACCAGTTCCCACTGTCACAGGACAGAGAGTGGAGAGCACCAGTTCTCACTGTCACAGGACAGAGAGTGGAGAGCACCAGTTCCCACTGTCACAGGACAGAGAGTGGAGGGCACCAGTTCCCACTGTCACAGGACGGGAGAGTGGAGAGCACCAGTTTCCACTGTCACAGGACAGAGAGAGGAGAGCACCAGTTCCCACTGTCACAGGACAGAGAGTGAAGAGCACCAGTTCCCAATGTCACAAGACAGAGAGTGGAGAGTACCAGTTCCCACTGTCACAGGACGGGAGAGTGGAGAGCACCAGTTTCCACTGTCACAGGACAGAGAGTGGAGAGCACCAGTTCCCACTGTCACAGGACAGAGAGTGGAGAGCACCAGTTCCCACTCTCAAAGGACAGAGAGTGGAGAGCACCAGTTTCCAGTCACAGGACGGGAGAGTGGAGAGCACCAGTTCCAACTGTCACAGGACAGAGAGTGGAGAGCACCAGTTCCCACTGTCACAGGACAGAGAGTGGAGAGCACCAGTTCCCACTGTCACAGGAGAGAGAGTGGAGAGCACCAGTTCCCACTGTCACAGGACAGAGAGTGGAGAGCACCAGTTCCCACTGTCACAGGACGGAGAATGGAGAGCACCAGTTCCAACTGTCACAGGACGGGAGAGTGGAGAGCACCAGTTCCCACTGTCACAGGACTGGAGAGTGGAGAGCACAAGTTCCCACTGTCACAGGACAGAGAGTAGAGAGCACCAGTTCCCACTGTCACAGGACAGAGAGTGGAGAGCACCAGTTCCCACTGTCACAGGACGAGAGAGTGGAGAGCACCAGTTCTCACTGTCACAGGACCGATAGTGGAGAGCACCAGTTCCCACTGTCACAGGACAGAGATTGGAGAGCACCAGTTCCCACTGTCACAGGACAGAGAGTGGAGAGCACCAGTGCCCACTGTCACAGGACAGAGAGTGGAGAGCACCAGTTCCCACTGTCACAGGACAGAGAGTGGAGAGCACCAGTTGAAACTGTCACAGGACAGAGAGTGGAGAGCACCAGTTCCCACTGTCACAGGACAGAGAGTGCAGAGCACCAGTTCCCACTATCACAGGACGGGAGAGTGGAGAGCAACATTTCAAACTGTCACAGGACAGAGAGTGGAGAGCACCAGTTCCCACTGTCACAGGACAGAGAGTGGAGAGCACCAGTTCCCACTGTCACAGGACAGAGAGTGGGGAGCACCAGTTCCCACTGTCACAGGACGGAAGAGTGGAGAGCACCAGTTCCCACTGTCACAGGACAGAGAGTGGAGAGCACCAGTTCCCACTGTCACAGGACAGAGAGTGGAGAGCACCAGTTCCCAGTGGCACTGGACAGAGAGTGGAGAGCACCAGTTCCCACTGTCACAGGACGGGAGATTTGAGAGCACCAGTTCCCACTGTCACAGGACAGAGATTGGAGAGCACCAGTTCCTACTGTCACAGGACAGAGAGTGGAGAGCACCAGTTCCCACTGTCACAGGACAGAGAGTGGAGAGCACCAGTTCCCACTGTCACAGGACAGAGAGTGGAGAGCACCAGTTCCCACTGTCACAGGAGGGGAGAGTGGAGAGCACCAGTTCCCACTGTCACAGGACGGGAGAGTGGAGAGCACCAGTTCCCACTGTCACAGGACAGAGAGTGGAGAGCACCAGTTCCCATTGTCACATGACAGAGAGTGGAGAGCACCAGTTCCCACTGTCACAGGACAGAGAGTGGAGAGCACCAGTTCCCACTGTCACAGGACAGAGAGTGGAGAGCACCAGTTCCCACTGTCACAGGACAGAGAGTGGAGAGCACCAGTTCTCACTGTCACAGGACAGAGAGTGGAGAGCACCAGTTCCCATTGTCACAGGACGGGAGAGTGGAGAGCACCAGTTCCCACTGTCATAGGACGGGAGAGTGGAGAGCACCAGTTCCCACTGTCACAGGACAGAGAGTGGTGAGCACCATTTCCCGCTGTCACAGGACAGAGAGTGGAGAGCACCAGTTCCCACTGTCACAGGACAGAGAGTGGAGAGCACCAGTTCCCACTGTCACAGGACAGAGATTGGAGAGCACCAGTTCCCACTGTCACAGGACAGAGAGTGGAGAGCACCAGTTGCCACTGTCACAGGACAGAGAGTGGAGAGCACCAGTTCCCACTGTCACAGGACAGAGAGTGGAGAGCACCAGTTCTCACTGTCACAGGACAGAGAGTGGAGAGCACCAGTTCCCACTGTCACAGGACAGAGAGTGGAGGGCACCAGTTCCCACTGTCACAGGACGGGAGAGTGGAGAGCACCAGTTCCCACTCTCACAGGACGGGAGAGTGGAGAGCACCAGTTCCCACTGTCACAGGACAGAGAGTGGAGAGCACCAGTTCTCACTGTCACAGGACGGGAGAGTGGAGAGTACCAGTTCCCACTCTCACAGGACGGGAGAGTGGAGAGCACCAGTTCCCACTGTCACAGGACAGAGAGTGGAGAGCACCAGTTTCCACTGTCACAGGACAGAGAGAGGAGAGCACCAGTTCCCACTGTCACAGGACAGAGAGTGGAGAGCACCAGTTCCCACTGTCACAGGACAGAGAGTGGAGAGCACCAGTTCCCACTGTCACAGGACAGAGAGTGGAGAGTACCAGTTCCCACTGTCACAGGACGGGAGAGCGGAGAGCACCAGTTTCCACTGTCACAGGACAGAGAGAGGAGAGCACCAGTTCCCACTGTCACAGGACAGAGAGTGAAGAGCACCAGTTCCCAATGTCACAAGACAGAGAGTGGAGAGTACCAGTTCCCACTGTCACAGGACGGGAGAGTGGAGAGCACCAGTTTCCACTGTCACAGGACAGAGAGTGGAGAGCACCAGTTCCCACTGTCACAGGACAGAGAGTGGAGAGCACCAGTTCCCACTCTCAAAGGACAGAGAGTGGAGAGCACCAGTTTCCAGTCACAGGACGGGAGAGTGGAGAGCACCAGTTCCAACTGTCACAGGACAGAGAGTGGAGAGCACCAGTTCCCACTGTCACAGGACAGAGAGTGGAGAGCACCAGTTCCCACTGTCACAGGAGAGAGAGTGGAGAGCACCAGTTCCCACTGTCACAGGACAGAGAGTGGAGAGCACCAGTTCCCACTGTCACAGGACGGAGAATGGAGAGCACCAGTTCCAACTGTCACAGGACGGGAGAGTGGAGAGCACCAGTTCCCACTGTCACAGGACTGGAGAGTGGAGAGCACAAGTTCCCACTGTCACAGGACAGAGAGTAGAGAGCACCAGTTCCCACTGTCACAGGACAGAGAGTGGAGAGCACCAGTTCCCACTGTCACAGGACGAGAGAGTGGAGAGCACCAGTTCTCACTGTCACAGGACCGATAGTGGAGAGCACCAGTTCCCACTGTCACAGGACAGAGATTGGAGAGCACCAGTTCCCACTGTCACAGGACAGAGAGTGGAGAGCACCAGTGCCCACTGTCACAGGACAGAGAGTGGAGAGCACCAGTTCCCACTGTCACAGGACAGAGAGTGGAGAGCACCAGTTGAAACTGTCACAGGACAGAGAGTGGAGAGCACCAGTTCCCACTGTCACAGGACAGAGAGTGCAGAGCACCAGTTCCCACTATCACAGGACGGGAGAGTGGAGAGCAACATTTCAAACTGTCACAGGACAGAGAGTGGAGAGCACCAGTTCCCACTGTCACAGGACAGAGAGTGGAGAGCACCAGTTCCCACTGTCACAGGACAGAGAGTGGGGAGCACCAGTTCCCACTGTCACAGGACGGAAGAGTGGAGAGCACCAGTTCCCACTGTCACAGGACAGAGAGTGGAGAGCACCAGTTCCCACTGTCACAGGACAGAGAGTGGAGAGCACCAGTTCCCAGTGGCACTGGACAGAGAGTGGAGAGCACCAGTTCCCACTGTCACAGGACGGGAAATTTGAGAGCACCAGTTCCCACTGTCACAGGACAGAGATTGGAGAGCACCAGTTCCTACTGTCACAGGACAGAGAGTGGAGAGCACCAGTTCCCACTGTCACAGGACAGAGAGTGGAGAGCACCAGTTCCCACTGTCACAGGACAGAGAGTGGAGAGCACCAGTTCCCACTGTCACAGGAGGGGAGAGTGGAGAGCACCAGTTCCCACTGTCACAGGACGGGAGAGTGGAGAGCACCAGTTCCCACTGTCACAGGACAGAGAGTGGAGAGCACCAGTTCCCATTGTCACATGACAGAGAGTGGAGAGCACCAGTTCCCACTGTCACAGGACAGAGAGTGGAGAGCACCAGTTCCCACTGTCACAGGACAGAGAGTGGAGAGCACCAGTTCCCACTGTCACAGGACAGAGAGTGGAGAGCACCAGTTCTCACTGTCACAGGACAGAGAGTGGAGAGCACCATTTCCCGCTGTCACAGGACAGAGAGTGGAGAGCACCAGTTCCCACTGTCACAGGACAGAGAGTGGAGAGCACCAGTTCCCACTGTCACAGGACAGAGATTGGAGAGCACCAGTTCCCACTGTCACAGGACAGAGAGTGGAGAGCACCAGTTCCCACTGTCACAGGACAGAGAGTGGAGAGCACCAGTTCCCACTGTCACAGGACAGAGAGTGGAGAGCACCAGTTCTCACTGTCACAGGACAGAGAGTGGAGAGCACCAGTTCCCACTGTCACAGGACAGAGAGTGGAGGGCACCAGTTCCCACTGTCACAGGACGGGAGAGTGGAGAGCACCAGTTCCCACTCTCACAGGACGGGAGAGTGGAGAGCACCAGTTCCCACTGTCACAGGACAGAGAGTGGAGAGCACCAGTTCTCACTGTCACAGGACGGGAGAGTGGAGAGTACCAGTTCCCACTCTCACAGGACGGGAGAGTGGAGAGCACCAGTTCCCACTGTCACAGGACAGAGAGTGGAGAGCACCAGTTTCCACTGTCACAGGACAGAGAGAGGAGAGCACCAGTTCCCACTGTCACAGGACAGAGAGTGGAGAGCACCAGTTCCCACTGTCAAAGGACAGAGAGTGGAGAGCACCAGTTTCCAGTCACAGGACGGGAGAGTGGAGATCACCAGTTCCAACTGTCACAGGACGGGAGAGTGGAGAGCACCAGTTCCCACTGTCACAGGACAGAGAGTGGAGAGCACCAGTTCCCACTGTCACAGGAGAGAGAATGGAGAGCACCAGTTCCCACTGTCACAGGACAGAGAGTGGAGAGCACCAGTTCCCACTGTCACAGGACGGAGAATGGAGAGCAACAGTTCCAACTGTCACAGGACGGGAGAGTGGAGAGCACCAGTTCCCACTGTCACAGGACTGGAGAGTGGAGAGCAAAGTTCCCACTGTCACAGGACAGAGAGTAGAGAGCACCAGTTACCACTGTCACAGGACAGAGAGTGGAGAGCACCAGTTCCCACTGTCACAGGACAGAGAGTGGAGAGCACCAGTTCCCACTGTCACAGGACAGAGATTGGAGAGCACCAGTTCCCACTGTCACAGGACAGAGAGTGGAGAGCACCAATGCCCACTGTCACAGGACAGAGAGTGGAGAGCACCAGTTCCCACTGTCACAGGACAGAGAGTGGAGAGTACCAGTTCCCACTGTCACAGGACGGGAGAGTGGAGAGCACCAGTTTCCACTGTCACAGGACAGAGAGAGGAGAGCACCAGTTCCCACTGTCACAGGACAGAGAGTGAAGAGCACCAGTTCCCAATGTCACAAGACAGAGAGTGGAGAGTACCAGTTCCCACTGTCACAGGACGGGAGAGTGGAGAGCACCAGTTTCCACTGTCACAGGACAGAGAGTGGAGAGCACCAGTTCCCACTGTCACAGGACAGAGAGTGGAGAGCACCAGTTCCCACTCTCAAAGGACAGAGAGTGGAGAGCACCAGTTTCCAGTCACAGGACGGGAGAGTGGAGAGCACCAGTTCCAACTGTCACAGGACAGAGAGTGGAGAGCACCAGTTCCCACTGTCACAGGACAGAGAGTGGAGAGCACCAGTTCCCACTGTCACAGGAGAGAGAGTGGAGAGCACCAGTTCCCACTGTCACAGGACAGAGAGTGGAGAGCACCAGTTCCCACTGTCACAGGACGGAGAATGGAGAGCACCAGTTCCAACTGTCACAGGACGGGAGAGTGGAGAGCACCAGTTCCCACTGTCACAGGACTGGAGAGTGGAGAGCACAAGTTCCCACTGTCACAGGACAGAGAGTAGAGAGCACCAGTTCCCACTGTCACAGGACAGAGAGTGGAGAGCACCAGTTCCCACTGTCACAGGACGAGAGAGTGGAGAGCACCAGTTCTCACTGTCACAGGACCGATAGTGGAGAGCACCAGTTCCCACTGTCACAGGACAGAGATTGGAGAGCACCAGTTCCCACTGTCACAGGACAGAGAGTGGAGAGCACCAGTGCCCACTGTCACAGGACAGAGAGTGGAGAGCACCAGTTCCCACTGTCACAGGACAGAGAGTGGAGAGCACCAGTTGAAACTGTCACAGGACAGAGAGTGGAGAGCACCAGTTCCCACTGTCACAGGACAGAGAGTGCAGAGCACCAGTTCCCACTATCACAGGACGGGAGAGTGGAGAGCAACATTTCAAACTGTCACAGGACAGAGAGTGGAGAGCACCAGTTCCCACTGTCACAGGACAGAGAGTGGAGAGCACCAGTTCCCACTGTCACAGGACAGAGAGTGGGGAGCACCAGTTCCCACTGTCACAGGACGGAAGAGTGGAGAGCACCAGTTCCCACTGTCACAGGACAGAGAGTGGAGAGCACCAGTTCCCACTGTCACAGGACAGAGAGTGGAGAGCACCAGTTCCCAGTGGCACTGGACAGAGAGTGGAGAGCACCAGTTCCCACTGTCACAGGACGGGAGATTTGAGAGCACCAGTTCCCACTGTCACAGGACAGAGATTGGAGAGCACCAGTTCCTACTGTCACAGGACAGAGAGTGGAGAGCACCAGTTCCCACTGTCACAGGACAGAGAGTGGAGAGCACCAGTTCCCACTGTCACAGGACAGAGAGTGGAGAGCACCAGTTCCCACTGTCACAGGAGGGGAGAGTGGAGAGCACCAGTTCCCACTGTCACAGGACGGGAGAGTGGAGAGCACCAGTTCCCACTGTCACAGGACAGAGAGTGGAGAGCACCAGTTCCCACTGTCACAGGACAGAGAGTGGAGAGCACCAGTTCCCAGTGGCACTGGACAGAGAGTGGAGAGCACCAGTTCCCACTGTCACAGGACGGGAGATTTGAGAGCACCAGTTCCCACTGTCACAGGACAGAGATTGGAGAGCACCAGTTCCTACTGTCACAGGACAGAGAGTGGAGAGCACCAGTTCCCACTGTCACAGGACAGAGAGTGGAGAGCACCAGTTCCCACTGTCACAGGACAGAGAGTGGAGAGCACCAGTTCCCACTGTCACAGGAGGGGAGAGTGGAGAGCACCAGTTCCCACTGTCACAGGATGGGAGAGTGGAGAGCACCAGTTCCCACTGTCACAGGACAGAGAGTGGAGAGCACCAGTTCCCATTGTCACATGACAGAGAGTGGAGAGCACCAGTTCCCACTGTCACAGGACAGAGAGTGGAGAGCACCAGTTCCCACTGTCACAGGACAGAGAGTGGAGAGCACCAGTTCCCACTGTCACAGGACAGAGAGTGGAGAGCACCAGTTCTCACTGTCACAGGACAGAGAGTGGAGAGCACCAGTTCCCATTGTCACAGGACGGGAGAGTGGAGAGCACCAGTTCCCACTGTCATAGGACGGGAGAGTGGAGAGCACCAGTTCCCACTGTCACAGGACAGAGAGTGGTGAGCACCATTTCCCGCTGTCACAGGACAGAGAGTGGAGAGCACCAGTTCCCACTGTCACAGGACAGAGAGTGGAGAGCACCAGTTCCCACTGTCACAGGACAGAGATTGGAGAGCACCAGTTCCCACTGTCACAGGACAGAGAGTGGAGAGCACCAGTTGCCACTGTCACAGGACAGAGAGTGGAGAGCACCAGTTCCCACTGTCACAGGACAGAGAGTGGAGAGCACCAGTTCTCACTGTCACAGGACAGAGAGTGGAGAGCACCAGTTCCCACTGTCACAGGACAGAGAGTGGAGGGCACCAGTTCCCACTGTCACAGGACGGGAGAGTGGAGAGCACCAGTTCCCACTCTCACAGGACGGGAGAGTGGAGAGCACCAGTTCCCACTGTCACAGGACAGAGAGTGGAGAGCACCAGTTCTCACTGTCACAGGACGGGAGAGTGGAGAGTACCAGTTCCCACTCTCACAGGACGGGAGAGTGGAGAGCACCAGTTCCCACTGTCATAGGACAGAGAGTGGAGAGCACCAGTTTCCACTGTCACAGGACAGAGAGAGGAGAGCACCAGTTCCCACTGTCACAGGACAGAGAGTGGAGAGCACCAGTTCCCACTGTCACAGGACAGAGAGTGGAGAGCACCAGTTCCCACTGTCACAGGACAGAGAGTGGAGAGTACCAGTTCCCACTGTCACAGGACGGGAGAGTGGAGAGCACCAGTTTCCACTGTCACAGGACAGAGAGAGGAGAGCACCAGTTCCCACTGTCACAGGACAGAGAGTGAAGAGCACCAGTTCCCAATGTCACAAGACAGAGAGTGGAGAGTACCAGTTCCCACTGTCACAGGACGGGAGAGTGGAGAGCACCAGTTTCCACTGTCACAGGACAGAGAGTGGAGAGCACCAGTTCCCACTGTCACAGGACAGAGAGTGGAGAGCACCAGTTCCCACTCTCAAAGGACAGAGAGTGGAGAGCACCAGTTTCCAGTCACAGGACGGGAGAGTGGAGAGCACCAGTTCCAACTGTCACAGGACAGAGAGTGGAGAGCACCAGTTCCCACTGTCACAGGACAGAGAGTGGAGAGCACCAGTTCCCACTGTCACAGGAGAGAGAGTGGAGAGCACCAGTTCCCACTGTCACAGGACAGAGAGTGGAGAGCACCAGTTCCCACTGTCACAGGACGGAGAATGGAGAGCACCAGTTCCAACTGTCACAGGACGGGAGAGTGGAGAGCACCAGTTCCCACTGTCACAGGACTGGAGAGTGGAGAGCACAAGTTCCCACTGTCACAGGACAGAGAGTAGAGAGCACCAGTTCCCACTGTCACAGGACAGAGAGTGGAGAGCACCAGTTCCCACTGTCACAGGACGAGAGAGTGGAGAGCACCAGTTCTCACTGTCACAGGACCGATAGTGGAGAGCACCAGTTCCCACTGTCACAGGACAGAGATTGGAGAGCACCAGTTCCCACTGTCACAGGACAGAGATTGGAGAGCACCAGTGCCCACTGTCACAGGACAGAGAGTGGAGAGCACCAGTTCCCACTGTCACAGGACAGAGAGTGGAGAGCACCAGTTGAAACTGTCACAGGACAGAGAGTGGAGAGCACCAGTTCCCACTGTCACAGGACAGAGAGTGCAGAGCACCAGTTCCCACTATCACAGGACGGGAGAGTGGAGAGCAACATTTCAAACTGTCACAGGACAGAGAGTGGAGAGCACCAGTTCCCACTGTCACAGGACAGAGAGTGGAGAGCACCAGTTCCCACTGTCACAGGACAGAGAGTGGGGAGCACCGTTCCCACTGTCACAGGACGGTAGAGTGGAGAGCACCAGTTCCCACTGTCACAGGACAGAGATTGGAGAGCACCAGTTCCTACTGTCACAGGACAGAGAGTGGAGAGCACCAGTTCCCACTGTCACAGGACAGAGAGTGGAGAGCACCAGTTCCCACTGTCACAGGACAGAGAGTGGAGAGCACCAGTTCCCACTGTCACAGGAGGGGAGAGTGGAGAGCACCAGTTCCCACTGTCACAGGACGGGAGAGTGGAGAGCACCAGTTCCCACTGTCACAGGACAGAGAGTGGAGAGCACCAGTTCCCATTGTCACATGACAGAGAGTGGAGAGCACCAGTTCCCACTGTCACAGGACAGAGAGTGGAGAGCACCAGTTCCCACTGTCACAGGACAGAGAGTGGAGAGCACCAGTTCCCACTGTCACAGGACAGAGAGTGGAGAGCACCAGTTCTCACTGTCACAGGACAGAGAGTGGAGAGCACCAGTTCCCATTGTCACAGGACGGGAGAGTGGAGAGCACCAGTTCCCACTGTCATAGGACGGGAGAGTGGAGAGCACCAGTTCCCACTGTCACAGGACAGAGAGTGGTGAGCACCATTTCCCGCTGTCACAGGACAGAGAGTGGAGAGCACCAGTTCCCACTGTCACAGGACAGAGAGTGGAGAGCACCAGTTCCCACTGTCACAGGACAGAGATTGGAGAGCACCAGTTCCCACTGTCACAGGACAGAGAGTGGAGAGCACCAGTTCCCACTGTCACAGGACAGAGAGTGGAGAGCACCAGTTCCCACTGTCACAGGACAGAGAGTGGAGAGCACCAGTTCTCACTGTCACAGGACAGAGAGTGGAGAGCACCAGTTCCCACTGTCACAGGACAGAGAGTGGAGGGCACCAGTTCCCACTGTCACAGGACGGGAGAGTGGAGAGCACCAGTTCCCACTCTCACAGGACGGGAGAGTGGAGAGCACCAGTTCCCACTGTCACAGGACAGAGAGTGGAGAGCACCAGTTCTCACTGTCACAGGACGGGAGAGTGGAGAGTACCAGTTCCCACTCTCACAGGACGGGAGAGTGGAGAGCACCAGTTCCCACTGTCACAGGACAGAGAGTGGAGAGCACCAGTTTCCACTGTCACAGGACAGAGAGAGGAGAGCACCAGTTCCCACTGTCACAGGACAGAGAGTGGAGAGCACCAGTTCCCACTGTCAAAGGACAGAGAGTGGAGAGCACCAGTTTCCAGTCACAGGACGGGAGAGTGGAGATCACCAGTTCCAACTGTCACAGGACGGGAGAGTGGAGAGCACCAGTTCCCACTGTCACAGGACAGAGAGTGGAGAGCACCAGTTCCCACTGTCACAGGAGAGAGAATGGAGAGCACCAGTTCCCACTGTCACAGGACAGAGAGTGGAGAGCACCAGTTCCCACTGTCACAGGACGGAGAATGGAGAGCAACAGTTCCAACTGTCACAGGACGGGAGAGTGGAGAGCACCAGTTCCCACTGTCACAGGACTGGAGAGTGGAGAGCACCAGTTCCCACTGTCACAGGACAGAGAGTAGAGAGCACCAGTTCCCACTGTCACAGGACAGAGAGTGGAGAGCACCAGTTCCCACTGTCACAGGACAGAGAGTGGAGAGCACCAGTTCCCACTGTCACAGGACAGAGATTGGAGAGCACCAGTTCCCACTGTCACAGGACAGAGAGTGGAGAGCACCAATGCCCACTGTCACAGGACAGAGATAGGAGAGCACCAGTTCCCACTGTCACAGGACAGAGAGTGGAGAGTACCAGTTCCCACTGTCACAGGACGGGAGAGTGGAGAGCACCAGTTTCCACTGTCACAGGACAGAGAGAGGAGAGCACCAGTTCCCACTGTCACAGGACAGAGAGTGAAGAGCACCAGTTCCCAATGTCACAAGACAGAGAGTGGAGAGTACCAGTTCCCACTGTCACAGGACGGGAGAGTGGAGAGCACCAGTTTCCACTGTCACAGGACAGAGAGTGGAGAGCACCAGTTCCCACTGTCACAGGACAGAGAGTGGAGAGCACCAGTTCCCACTCTCAAAGGACAGAGAGTGGAGAGCACCAGTTTCCAGTCACAGGACGGGAGAGTGGAGAGCACCAGTTCCAACTGTCACAGGACAGAGAGTGGAGAGCACCAGTTCCCACTGTCACAGGACAGAGAGTGGAGAGCACCAGTTCCCACTGTCACAGGAGAGAGAGTGGAGAGCACCAGTTCCCACTGTCACAGGACAGAGAGTGGAGAGCACCAGTTCCCACTGTCACAGGACGGAGAATGGAGAGCACCAGTTCCAACTGTCACAGGACGGGAGAGTGGAGAGCACCAGTTCCCACTGTCACAGGACTGGAGAGTGGAGAGCACAAGTTCCCACTGTCACAGGACAGAGAGTAGAGAGCACCAGTTCCCACTGTCACAGGACAGAGAGTGGAGAGCACCAGTTCCCACTGTCACAGGACGAGAGAGTGGAGAGCACCAGTTCTCACTGTCACAGGACCGATAGTGGAGAGCACCAGTTCCCACTGTCACAGGACAGAGATTGGAGAGCACCAGTTCCCACTGTCACAGGACAGAGAGTGGAGAGCACCAGTGCCCACTGTCACAGGACAGAGAGTGGAGAGCACCAGTTCCCACTGTCACAGGACAGAGAGTGGAGAGCACCAGTTGAAACTGTCACAGGACAGAGAGTGGAGAGCACCAGTTCCCACTGTCACAGGACAGAGAGTGCAGAGCACCAGTTCCCACTATCACAGGACGGGAGAGTGGAGAGCAACATTTCAAACTGTCACAGGACAGAGAGTGGAGAGCACCAGTTCCCACTGTCACAGGACAGAGAGTGGGGAGCACCAGTTCCCACTGTCACAGGACGGAAGAGTGGAGAGCACCAGTTCCCACTGTCACAGGACAGAGAGTGGAGAGCACCAGTTCCCACTGTCACAGGACAGAGAGTGGAGAGCACCAGTTCCCAGTGGCACTGGACAGAGAGTGGAGAGCACCAGTTCCCACTGTCACAGGACGGGAGATTTGAGAGCACCAGTTCCCACTGTCACAGGACAGAGATTGGAGAGCACCAGTTCCTACTGTCACAGGACAGAGAGTGGAGAGCACCAGTTCCCACTGTCACAGGACAGAGAGTGGAGAGCACCAGTTCCCACTGTCACAGGACAGAGAGTGGAGAGCACCAGTTCCCACTGTCACAGGAGGGGAGAGTGGAGAGCACCAGTTCCCACTGTCACAGGACAGAGAGTGGGGAGCACCAGTTCCCACTGTCACAGGACGGAAGAGTGGAGAGCACCAGTTCCCACTGTCACAGGACAGAGAGTGGAGAGCACCAGTTCCCACTGTCACAGGACAGAGAGTGGAGAGCACCAGTTGAAACTTTCACAGGACAGAGAGTGGAGAGCACCAGTTCCCACTGTCACAGGACAGAGAGTGCAGAGCACCAGTTCCCACTATCACAGGACGGGAGAGTGGAGAGCAACATTTCAAACTGTCACAGGACAGAGAGTGGAGAGCACCAGTTCCCACTGTCACAGGACAGAGAGTGGGGAGCACCAGTTCCCACTGTCACAGGACGGAAGAGTGGAGAGCACCAGTTCCCACTGTCACAGGACAGAGAGTGGAGAGCACCAGTTCCCACTGTCACAGGACAGAGAGTGGAGAGCACCAGTTCCCAGTGGCACTGGACAGAGAGTGGAGAGCACCAGTTCCCACTGTCACAGGACGGGAGATTTGAGAGCACCAGTTCCCACTGTCACAGGACAGAGATTGGAGAGCACCAGTTCCTACTGTCACAGGACAGAGAGTGGAGAGCACCAGTTCCCACTGTCACAGGACAGAGAGTGGAGAGCACCAGTTCCCACTGTCACAGGACAGAGAGTGGAGAGCACCAGTTCCCACTGTCACAGGAGGGGAGAGTGGAGAGCACCAGTTCCCACTGTCACAGGACGGGAGAGTGGAGAGCACCAGTTCCCACTGTCACAGGACAGAGAGTGGAGAGCACCAGTTCCCATTGTCACATGACAGAGAGTGGAGAGCACCAGTTCCCACTGTCACAGGACAGAGAGTGGAGAGCACCAGTTCCCACTGTCACAGGACAGAGAGTGGAGAGCACCAGTTCCCACTGTCACAGGACAGAGAGTGGAGAGCACCAGTTCTCACTGTCACAGGACAGAGAGTGGAGAGCACCAGTTCCCATTGTCACAGGACGGGAGAGTGGAGAGCACCAGTTCCCACTGTCATAGGACGGGAGAGTGGAGAGCACCAGTTCCCACTGTCACAGGACAGAGAGTGGTGAGCACCATTTCCCGCTGTCACAGGACAGAGAGTGGAGAGCACCAGTTCCCACTGTCACAGGACAGAGAGTGGAGAGCACCAGTTCCCACTGTCACAGGACAGAGATTGGAGAGCACCAGTTCCCACTGTCACAGGACAGAGAGTGGAGAGCACCAGTTCCCACTGTCACAGGACAGAGAGTGGAGAGCACCAGTTCCCACTGTCACAGGACAGAGAGTGGAGAGCACCAGTTCTCACTGTCACAGGACAGAGAGTGGAGAGCACCAGTTCCCACTGTCACAGGACAGAGAGTGGAGGGCACCAGTTCCCACTGTCACAGGACGGGAGAGTGGAGAGCACCAGTTCCCACTCTCACAGGACGGGAGAGTGGAGAGCACCAGTTCCCACTGTCACAGGACAGAGAGTGGAGAGCACCAGTTCTCACTGTCACAGGACGGGAGAGTGGAGAGTACCAGTTCCCACTCTCACAGGACGGGAGAGTGGAGAGCACCAGTTCCCACTGTCACAGGACAGAGAGTGGAGAGCACCAGTTTCCACTGTCACAGGACAGAGAGAGGAGAGCACCAGTTCCCACTGTCACAGGACAGAGAGTGGAGAGCACCAGTTCCCACTGTCAAAGGACAGAGAGTGGAGAGCACCAGTTTCCAGTCACAGGACGGGAGAGTGGAGATCACCAGTTCCAACTGTCACAGGACGGGAGAGTGGAGAGCACCAGTTCCCACTGTCACAGGACAGAGAGTGGAGAGCACCAGTTCCCACTGTCACAGGAGAGAGAATGGAGAGCACCAGTTCCCACTGTCACAGTACAGAGAGTGGAGAGCACCAGTTCCCACTGTCACAGGACGGAGAATGGAGAGCAACAGTTCCAACTGTCACAGGACGGGAGAGTGGAGAGCACCAGTTCCCACTGTCACAGGACTGGAGAGTGGAGAGCACCAGTTCCCACTGTCACAGGACAGAGAGTAGAGAGCACCAGTTCCCACTGTCACAGGACAGAGAGTGGAGAGCACCAGTTCCCACTGTCACAGGACAGAGAGTGGAGAGCACCAGTTCCCACTGTCACAGGACAGAGATTGGAGAGCACCAGTTCCCACTGTCACAGGACAGAGAGTGGAGAGCACCAATGCCCACTGTCACAGGACAGAGAGTGGAGAGCACCAGTTCCCACTGTCACAGGACAGAGAGTGGAGAGCACCAGTTCAAACTGTCACAGGACAGAGAGTGGAGAGCACCAGTTCCCACTGTCACAGGACAGAGAGTGCAGAGCACCAGTTTCCACTATCACAGGACGGGAGAGTGGAGAGCAACATTTCAAACTGTCACAGGACAGAGAGTGGAGAGCACCAGTTCCCACTGTCACAGGACAGAGAGTGGAGAGCACCAGTTCCCACTGTCACAGGACGGGAGAGTGGAGAGCACCAGTTCCCACTGTCACAGGACAGAGATGGAGAGCACCAGTTCCCACTGTCACAGGACAGAGAGTGGAGAGCACCAATTCCCAGTGTCACAGGACAGAGAGTGGAGAGCACCAGTTCCCACTGTCACAGGACGGGAGATTTGAGAGCACCAGTTCCCACTGTCACAAGACAGAGATTGGAGAGCACCAGTTCCCACTGTCACAGGACAGAGAGTGGAGAGCACCAGTTCCCACTGTCACAGGACAGAGAGTGGAGAGCACCAGTTCGCACTGTCACAGGACAGAGAGTGGAGAGCACCAGTTCCCACTGTCACAGGACGGGAGAGTGGAGAGCACCAGTTCCCACTGTAACAGAACAGAGAGTAGAGAGCACCAGTTCCCACTGTCAAAGGACAGAGAGTGGAGAGCACCATATCCTACTGTCACAGGACAGAGAGTGGAGAGCACCAGTTCCCACTGTCACAGGACAGAGAGTGGAGAGCACCAGTTCCCACTGTCACAGGACGCGAGAGTGGCGAGCACCAGTTCCCACTGTCACAGGACAGAGATTGGAGAGCACCAGTTCCCACTGTCACAGGACAGAGAGTGGAGAGCACCAGTTCCCACTGTCACAGAACAGAGAGTGGAGAGCCCCAGTTCCCACTGTCACAGGACAGAGAGTGGAGAGCACCAGTTCCCACTGTCACAGGACAGAGAGTGGAGAGCACCAGTTCCCACTGTCACAGGACAGAGAGTGGAGAGCACCAGTTCTCACTGTCACAGGACAGAGAGTGGAGAGCACCAGTTCCAACTGCCACAGGACAGAGAGTGGAGAGCACCAGTTCCCACTGTCACAGGACAGAGAGTGGAGAGCACCAGTTCCCACTGTCACAGGACGGGAGAGTGGAGAGCACCAGTTCCCACTGTCACAGGACGGGAGGGTGGAGCGCACCAGTTCCCACTGTCACAGGACAGAGAGTGGAGAGCACCAGTTCCCACTGTCACAGGACAGAGAGTGGAGAGCACCAGTTCCCACTGTCACAGAACAGAGAGTGGAGAGCCCCAGTTCCCACTGTCACAGGACAGAGAGTGGAGAGCACCAGTTCCCACTGTCACAGGACAGAGAGTGGAGAGCACCAGTTCCCACTGTCACAGGACAGAGAGTGGAGAGCACCAGTTCCCACTGTCACAGGACAGAGAGTGGAGAGCATCAGTTCACACTGTCACAGGACAGAGAGTGGAGAGCACCAGTTCCCACTGTCACAGGACAGAGAGTGGAGAGCACCAGTTCCCACTGTCACAGGACGGGAGAGTGGAGAGCACCAGTTCCCACTGTCACAGGACAGAGATTGGAGAGCACCAGTTCCCACTGTCACAGGATAGAGAGTGGAGAGCACCAGTGCCCACTGTCACAGGACAGAGAGTGGAGAGCACCAGTTCAAACTGTCACAGGAGAGAGAGTGGAGAGCAGCAGTTCCCACTGTCACAGGACAGAGAGTGGCGAGCACCAGTTTCCAGTCACAGGACGGGAGAGTGGAGAGCACCAGTTCCAACTGTCACAGGACGGGAGAGTGGAGAGCACCAGTTCCCACTGTCACAGGACAGAGAGTGGAGAGCACCAGTTCCCACTGTCACAGGACAGAGAGTGGCGAGCACCAGTTCCCACTGTCACAGGACAGAGAGTGGAGAGCACCAGTTCCCACTGTCACAGGACAGAGAGTGGAGAGCACCAGTTCCCACTGTCAGTGGACGGGAGAGTTGAGAGCACCAGTTCCCACTGTCACAGGACAGAGAGTGGAGAGCACCAGTTTCCAGTCACAGGACGGGAGAGTGGAGAGCACCAGTTCCAACTGTCACAGGACGGGAGAGTGGAGAGCACCAGTTCCCACTGTCACAGGACAGAGAGTGGAGAGCACCAGTTCCCACTGTCACAGGACAGAGAGTGGAGAGCACCAGTTCCCACTGTCAGTGGACGGGAGAGTTGAGAGCACCAGTTCCCACTGTCACAGGACAGAGATTGGAGAGCACCAGTTCCCACTGTCACAGGACGGGAGAGTGGAGAGCACCAGTTCCCACTGTCACAGGACAGAGAATGGAGAGTACCAGTTCCCACTGTCACAGGACAGAGAGTGGAGAGCACCAGTTCCCACTGTCACAGGACAGAGAGTGGAGAGCACCAGTTCCCACTGTCACAGGACGGGAGAGTGGAGAGCACCAGTTCAAATTGTCACAGGAGCATCCAGTCGTGCCCCGGTAACTGCCCCCAAAAGGAAGTGGAGTGTGGGAAATTGCACTCCGCTTCCATTGAGGTGGGGTAAGGGCAATTCTGCGGCGGGAGCAGGACTTCCACGCCGGGGGCTAAAATTCCCTGCCCCAGAAGGTCACCGCCCCCAAGATGGGAGCCTGTGCTTGGAGGCAGAGGGAAGATGAGGGGAGACGGGGGCGGGGGTGGAGGGGAGAGTGGTGGAGGTGGGGGGCGGAGAAACCCAGGGCAGGGAACAGGAGGGGCCACATTACAGTGGAGGTCTGGGGGGGTGAAGTGTGTTGGAGGGGCGGGCCTGGGGGCTCTGTGCCTCGGTGCGGGGAGTGTTCGGAGTGGGGTGGACGGGTTGACTGCGCAGATGGCGGTTGGTGGATGTGGTGTGGTTGTCGTCGCGGGGGCGTGGCTCCGGGGTGGCCGGGGCTGGGGGCTCGACATCCGGGGGTGTTCGACATTTGGGAAGGATTCTGACGGGACGGGGCGGGTTGGGTGCGGGGGGAGTGTTCCCGGTGTTGGGTGGGTCCGGAGCCGGGGGGGAGCTCTTGGGATGGGGGATGGGCTGTTTGGGGTTGGGATTGGGAGAGACTTCTTCATTCGGGGAGTTGTTGGCCTGTGGGGTTCCCTGCCGCGGAGAGTTGTTGATGCCAGTTCATTGGATGTGTTCGGGAGGGAGTTGGATGTGGTCCTCGCGGCTGGGGGGGTGTCGGGGGATGTGTGGAGGCGGCGTGGGGGCTGCTGGGGTGGGTGATCAGCCATGATCTTGTTGAATGGCGGTGCAGGCTCGAAGGGCCAAATGGCCTACTCCTGCACCTATTTTCTATGTTTCTATGTCATCAGAGTTAGCCACTTCCTGCAAGGCATCCCCAATGAAGTGAAAGACAGAGGAGCTTGTTTAGCTGTACAGACAGTGACGTTTCCCCCGAAGAACAAATTTCTGAGTGTAAGGAGCTAGCATTACTTGGATACAGCACATGAAGTTGGGAATTGTTCTGATGAACCTTGCGGTACCTTCATCAATGGGGCCTCCAGCCCTCGGTGCCCATGAAGCAAACCATTCTTGCCCTGACTTCTGCTGGAAGCACTTCTGTCAAGGCATCTGAAAACCTTGGTGCCCTTGTTGCTGCTGCCTCACCCGAAACTGCTGCTCCCTCAGCAATCTACAGTTTCTGCAGCTGTAAAGGCAAAATCCTCCTTTAATTGATTGCAGCCTTTTAAAGTCTGCAACATCCCTCTAATGAAAGATCATTTTCTGGAACAAGGGTTGTAGGAGGAAAGAATGGTGAGTTAGTGGTGGGTTTCACATTGGCAGGGGTTCGGACCACTGTGCTGTAAACTCACCAACAGAAGAATCCAAGCCTTTGGGGGAGAAATTAGGCGCATTTGCACCTCCCGTTAGTGCCGCCATTGTGACCGGGCATGGCGCTGACATCGACTCCCACCATATTGGGCGTTGCGCCCCGGTCACCTTGCCCGAAGATCGCGACGTTATCGCCGTGCGTATCGCCCTGTTAATGCTCCTGGCCAGAAATGTACTTTTGCTCCCTGCAGCAGCACCGGGCAAAAATACCGGCAGCTGCAGGAGCCGTGGTTCAGGCAGCTGACCGTTACCATGGCGATGATTAAAGGCGAGGTGGCCGAGGTAAGTAACAAAAACCTTTCTTTTGTTGTTGCCGCTTTCTTCGCGGGTTCCTGCCCGCGTTCGCTCAGCCCCGCACTCTGATTGCACAGGATCACGCGGCCTTGGTGGGCCACGTAAGTGACTTTGAAATCGCAGAGCCTGCAGCGATGGCCCATCCCGTTAAGGGCAGGAAGGAGCCTCTCACAGCCCAGCTTGCAAGGGTAACACTTTCATCACTTTTCTTCTGGCAAGAAGCCTTCAGCTGGACACAGCTTTTGCCAGGTAGCCATTTTCTCTCAAGCGGTTCCTGTGTAAGCTTTGTTGTCTTCACATCAAGCTAATGGTCTTCACGATTAGAAACATTTTATATTAAATTATTATCCAGATGGTAACTGACCATAGAAACGTTATTCTGAAGGTCAGTGGCTCTTATCCATGAAGCGTCCATGATGCTTTCATTGGTCCATTATATGCGTCCATGGCTGCTGACCCCATATCGAAAGATCTAACAGCAGAGGAGCAACTTAGCCTGGACACCTCAGCATCTTTTTGCTGTTCCGAAGCGGTCCATCCACCTTCTAGAAATGTGTGCCATGCAGCTTTGGCACAATGAATGTGTGTGTGCAAAAGGACAAAGGTTGTGAACATTGCTTGAAATGGTACTTGCCATAGGGAACAGCAGATCCCAACATTTTAACAAAGACATACATTTATAAAGCGCCTTTCATGACCTCAGGATGTTCCAAAGCACCTTACAGCCATTAAAGCACTTTTGAAATGTAGTCACTGTTGTAACGTAGACGATGCAGCAGTCAATTTGCACGCAACAAGGTCCCACAAACAGCAATGAGACAATGATAAGATAATCTGTTTCCGTGACGTTGGCTGAGGGATCGATATTGGTCAAGACATCAGGGAGAATTCCCCTGCTCTTCTTTGAATATTGCCATGAGATATTTTACATCCATTTGCGAGGGCAGATGGAGCCTCAGTTTTACATCTCATCCGAAAAACGTCACCTCCGGCAGTGCAGCACTCCCTCAGCACTGCACTGAAATGTCACAAGAACATAAGAAATAGGAGCAGGAATAGGCCATACGGCCTCTCGAGCCTGCTCCGCCATTTAATATGATCATGGCTGATCTGATCATGGACTCAGGTCCACTTCCCCGCCCGCTCTCCATAACCCCTTATTTCCTTATCGTTTAAGAAACTGTCTATTTCTGTCTTAAATTTATTCAATGTCCCAGCTTCCACAGCTCTCTGAGGCAGCGAATTCCACAGATCCACAACCCTCAAGGAGAAGAAATTTCTCCTCATCTCAGTTTTAAATGGGTGGCCCCTTATTCTAAGATTATGCCCCCTAGTTCTAGTCTCCCCCATCAGTGGAAGCATCCTCTCTGCATCCACTTTGTCAAGCCCCCTCACAATCTTATACGTTTCGATAAGATCATCTCTCATTCTTCTGAACTCCAATGAGTAAAGGCCCAACCTCCTCAACCTTTCCTCATAAGTCAACCCCCTCATCTCCGGAATCAACCTTGTGAAACTTCTCTGAACTGCCTCCAAAGCAAGTATATCCTTTCATAAATATGGAAACCAAAACTGCACGCAGTATTCCAGGTGTGGCCTCACCAATACCCTGCTTTTATACTCCATCCCCTTTGCAATAAAGGGCAAGATTCCATTGGCCTTCCTGATCATGTGCTGTACCTGCATACTGTGTTTCATAAGAACATAAGAATTAGGAACAGGAGTAGGCCACCTAGCCCCTCGAGCCTGCTCCGCCATTCAAAAAGATCATGCACAAGTACCCCCAGGTCCCACTGTACTGCAGCACTTCGCAATCTTTCTCCATTTAAATAATAACTTTCTCTTTGATTTTTCCTGCCAAAGTGCATGACCTCACAGTTTCCAACATTATACTCCATCTGCCAAATTTTTGCCCACTCACTTAGCCTGTCTATGTCCTTTTGCAGATTTTTTGTGTCCTCCTCACACATTGCTTTTCCTCCCATCTTTGTATCATTAGCAAACTTGGCTACGTTACACTCAGTCCCTTCTTCCAAGTCGTTAATATAGATTGTAAATAGTTGGGGTCCCAGCACTGATCCCTGCGGCACCCCACTAGTTACTGGTTGCCAACCAGAGAATGAACCATTTATCCCGACTCTTTGTTCTCTGTTAGTTAGCCAATCCTCTATCCATGCTAATATATGACCCCCAACCCTGTGAACTTTTATCTTGTGCAGTAACCATTTATATGGCACCTTGTCAAATGCCTTCTGGAAGTCCAAATACACCACATCCACTGGTTCCCCTTTATCCACCCTGTTCGTTACATCCTCAAAGAATTCTAGCAAATTTGTCAAACATGACTTCCCCTTCATAAATCCATGCTGACTCTGCCTGACCTAGATTAAGTGCTTAAGTCCCTGGAGTGGGACTTGAATCTACAACATTCTGACTCAGAGGCAAGAATACTCCCACTGAGCCAAGGCTGACAAATTAGGTTTGGGCCATGGTTAATGAGCCCACAAGAAATATGAAAAAAGTGAAAAGTTTCATGTTCCTCCTGATACCAGCAAACTTCTTCCACATCTGGAGCTGGGTATGAGGAACCTGCATAACTGCATTGATTCATCAGTCATATCCATCCATGCAGCTGGCAGTTGTGTTTTTACTGCTTTTGCAGTGACTTTTCAAGAGCAGTGTTTTTTTCCCACATGTTTCTGCTGTGCGTTTGCCTTTGCGAACAATTAATCCATTTCACTGCCCTACAAAAACTTTCCTTTTCTGGTGAGCTGCAGCCCTTTAAGAGCTGATGCTTTATTACATTGTGTGCTTCCCAACCAAGTGTATTACCGGCTAAGGTCTGCAGTCTACCTTTTCCCATGCTTGTGGCCTATTCACTTTAGCAGGAAAGATTCCTATTACAAAATTCAGCAGAGCAAACCTCCTGAACTATTGGTGCGGGTGTGTCTACGCCATGCTCTACGCAACTTAATCTTGCCGGTTTTACAAAATCCAAGCTAAGTTTGTATTCTAATTATTACAGCTCCATGGTGTTAACAATGAATTTAAGAACATTGCTCTGTAATTGGTTCTCATACAATCTAACCATTTTACACCAACAGTGCGAGTTTCTTCAATCCCATCAGCATGTCAACAATGTGCCATATAAAAGGTTACTGCACAAGATAAAAGTTCACGGGGTTGGGGTAATATTATTAGTATGGATAGAGGATTGGCTAACTAACAGAAAACAGAGAGTCGGGATAAATGGTTCATTCTCTGGTTGGCAATCAGTAACAAGTGGGGTGCTGCAGGGATCAGTGCTGGGACCCCAACTATTTACAATCTATATTAACAACTTGGAAGAAACGACTGAGTGTAACGGAGCCAAGTTTGCTGATGATACAAAGATGGGAGAAAAAGCAATGTGTGAGGAGGACACAAAAAATCTGCAAAAGGACATAGACAGGCTAAGTGAGTGGGCAAAAATTTGGTAGATGGAGTATAATGTTGGAAAGTGTGAGGTCATGCACTTTGGCAGAAAAAAAATCAAAGAGCAAGTTATTATTTAAATGGAGAAAGATTGCAAAGTGCTGCAGTACAGCGGGACTCCTGGGGGTACTTGTGCATGAAACACACAAGGATAGTATGCAGGTACAGCAAGTGATCAGGAAGGCCAATGGAATCTTGGCCTTTATTGCAAAGGGGATGGAGTATAAAAGCAGGGAAGTCTTGATACAGTTATACAGGGTATTGGTGAGGCCACATCTGGAATACTGCGTGCAATTTTGGTTTCCATATTTACAAAAGGATATACTTGCTTTGGAGGCAGTTCAGAGAAGATTCACTCGGTTGATTCCGGAGATGAGGGAGTTGACTTATGAGGAAAGGTGGATTAGGTTGGGCCTCTACTCATTGGAATTCAGAAGAATGAAAGGTGATCATATTGAAGCGTATAAGATTATGAGGGGGCTTGGCAGGTTGGATGGAGAGAGGATGTTTCCACTGATAGGGGAGACTAAAACTAGAGGGTATAATCTTAGAATAAGGGGCCGCCCATTTAAAACTGAGATGAGGAGAAATGTTTTCCTCTCAGAGGGTTGTGGATCTGTGGAATTCGCTGCCTCAGAGAGCTGAGAAAGCTGGGTCATTGAATAAATTTAAGATGGAAATAGATAGTTTCTTAAACGATAAGGGAATAAGGGGTTATGAGGAGCGGGCAGGGAAGTGGACCTGAGTCCATGATCGGATCAGCCATGATCGTATTAAATGGCGGAGCAGGGTCGAGGGTCCATATGGCCTACTCCTGCTCCTATTTCTTATGTTCTTATTTGTTGACCAAAATCAGCATTTGTTACAGGCACAGAAAGTTGTTGTTAATATTGCTGTGATGTTCAAACCCAGCAGCTGAAATGACATGACTAAGTAAATTGAGATGCAGTTCCAAAAATCTGGCAAGTGGGACAGAATGGACGTGTGTAAGGACCACAAGGCAAAATGTCTCAGAAAGAGCTCCATATCCAAAATGTGCCGCTTGGTATTGTGGGTATATTCGTCTGCACATGCTCAAATTTGGAGTTCAGTGTTGCCAACTGGCTCCCTTCCACTGCCTCGACAGCTGTTGTTGTTTTAACCCTTTCTTTACATTCTCCAGGCTTCTTCAGCGCTCATTCGAGAACTAGGGGACATCATCTCAGAATAAGGGGCCGCCCATTTAGAACTGAGATGAGGAGGAATTTCTTCTCTCAGAGGGTGGTAAATCTGTGGAATTCTCTGCCCCAGAGCGTTGTGGAGGCTGGGTCATTGAATATATTTAAGGTGGAGATAGACAGATTTTTGAATGATAAGGGAGTGAAGCATTATGGGGAGCGGGCAGGGAACTGAGCCCAAGACCAGATCAGCCGTGATCTTATTAAATGGCGGAGCAGGCTTGAGGGGCTGAATCCTATTTCTTATGTTCTTATGTTCTCACCAGTTTTGAAGCGGCCCCTGTCATGTATGTAACCACAATGTAACAGCACTGTATGACTGTATGCACTCAACCTAGATGCACACCTTGACCACAAGGGGTGAACTTGTGGGAGACCAGCCTTACCTGATCACACAGGTATAAAAAGGGAGGTCCCACGCAGGGTCATCATTTTTGGAGTCCTGTGAATAAAGAGTTAAGGTCGCAGAGTGACCTTGTCCCCAGAATGTGCCTCGTGTGGTTTCATGCTGTAGAGTAAGGACTTTACATTGGCGATGAGAAACGGGAATTCACGACCCACGAGAATGGCCACCGGAAGCACAGAGGAACGGTACTGTGTTGGGGAAGACTGGGACGATTTTGTCGCGAGGCTTCAGCAAAGCTTTGTTATGAAAGAATGGCTGGGGGATGCAGCAGCCGACAAGCGAAGGGTTCATCTTTTGACCAGCTGCGGCCCAAAGACTTACGCGCTCATGAAGGACTTACTAGCACCTGAAAAGCCGGCGGACAAAACCTTTGAAGAACTTAGCAAATTGATCGGGGAGCACCTCAAACCGGCAAGTGGCATACACATGGCCCGACACAGATTCTACACCCACTGACATCGTGAGGGACACAGCATATCGGATTGAATAGCGGACCTCCGGCGTTTGGCCAGCCTCTAAGTTCACAGACGCCTGCAGGGGGGAGATGCTAAGGGGTTTCTTTATTGAGGGTATCGGTCATGCGGGAATTTTCCGCAAATTAATTGAGACCAAGGATGTGACCTTGGAAGCGATGGCGTTGATAGCTCAAACTTTCATGGCGGGGGAGGAAGAGACGAAAATAATATATGCGCGCAATTCTGCCTCTAACGCGGTGATGGATCAGGGAGTCAACATCATCAATGCGACTCAGAGCCCCGCAAGCAGGCAGGGGCAGTCCGACACTCCCCAGGCAGCAATAGACCCCAGAGTAGGACTTCAACAGAGACAATGGCAGGCTGAACGGACATTCACGCCATCACATTGGACAATGCGGCCCGGGATGGGGCCTTTGACACCCACTAATAGGGTACTTAAGAGCAGTCAAAGGGACAGTCAGCGCGGAATGCCTGGCCATAGTCCCTTTGTTCCCAACAATGGAAACTTTAACTCATTCTGGAGGTGTGGAGGAAAACACTCAGCTAGATCTTGCAGATTTCAACAGTTTGTCTGCAGGAACTGCAATCTCAGTGGCCACTTAGCTCGAATGTGCAGGAAGTCTGCAACCAGACTAATATATGAGGCGGATGGACCAGAAGAGGGTTCTTTGAGGCAGGATGACTTTTGGGGCAAATCGATGGACGCCGAGGTTCAGCGGGTCCATGTGGCGAATATTCACAGTTCATACATCAAAACGCCACCAATGATGATGAGGGTTTTATTAAACGGTATCCCAGTACGCATGGAGCTGGACACTGGGGCCAGCCAGTCACTCATGGGCGTTCAGCAATTTGAGAAGCTATGGCCACTTAAAGCCAGTAGACCCAAATTAGCACGTATTGAGACACAATTACGGACTTACACTAAAGAAATCATTCCGGTGCTAGGCAGTGCAATGTTGGCTGTCACACACAATGGGTTAGTGAATCGGCTGCCGCTCTGGATTGTCCCGGGCAATGGTCCTGCACTGTTGGGGAGGAGCTGGTTAGCCGAGATGAACTGGAAATGGGGGGATGTTCACGCAATGTCATCTGTGGAGCGAAGTTCATGCTCACAAGTCCTACAACAATTCGATTCACTATTCCAACTTGGCGTCGGGACTTTCAAAGGCACTAAAGTAGTGATACACATCACCCAGGATGCCAGGCCAGTGCACCACAAAGCCAGAGGGTGCCGTATGTGATGCGGGAAAAGATCGAGAGTGAATTGGACCGGCTGTTGAGAGAGGGCATCATCTCGCCCGTTGAATTCAGCGACTGGGCGAACCCCATAGTTCCCGTTCTAAAAGCGGATGGCTCTGTCAGGATCTGTGGCGACTACAAGGCCACCATCAATCGTGTGTCCCTACAAGCGGAGGACCTCTTCGCCACGCTGGCAGGTGGCAAGCTGTTCACCAAGTTGGACCTCACTTCAGCCTATATGACCCAGGAACTGGCCGACGAATCCAAACTACTAACCACCATCACCACGCACAAGGGACTGTTCGTTTATAACAGGTGCCCGTTTGGTATTTGATCAGCGGCCGCAATATTTCAACGAAACATGGAAAGCCTGGTTAAATCCATTCCTCGAACGATCGTATTCCAGGACGACATCCTCATCACGGGCCGAGATACCGAGGAACACCTCCACAACCTGGAGGAGGTGCTACGCCGACTGGACCGGGTAGCCTGTGACTCAAGAAGTCTAAATGTATGTTCTTAGCTCCTGAGGTTGAGTTTCTGGGCAGGAGGGTTGCAGCAGATGGAATTCGGCCCACCGAATCCAAAACAGAGGCGATTCGACGAGCACCCATGCCCTGCAACACATCGGAGTTGCGTTCATTCCTGGGACTGTTGAACTATTTCGGGAACTTTCTGCCGAACTTGAGCACGTTGTTGGAGCCGCTACACGTGCTCCTGCGTAAGGGTTGTGATTGGTTTTGGGGAGATTGTCAGGAACGGGCTTTTGATCGGGCGCGAAACCTACTTTGTTCAAACAAGTTGTTGACCCTGTACGACCCCTGTAAAAAATTGGTTCTGACATGTGATGCATCGTCCTATGGGGTTGGGTATGTGTTGCAGCAGGGCAATGCTGAGGGTCAACTACAACCTGTGGCTTCTGCCTCCAGGTCGCTCTCTCAAGCAGACCGGCGATATGGGATGGTCGAGAAGGAAGCACTTGCATGTGTCTATGGTGTAAAAAAAATGCATCAGTACCTCTCTGGTAGGAAGTTTGAATTAGAGACGGACCACAAGCCATTAACATCCCTGTTGTCAGACAAGATTGCTATCAATGCCAACGCATCAGCTCACATACAGCGATAGGCTCTCACGCTGGCTGCTTATGGCTACTTCATCCGGCATGGGCCCGGCACCGAAAATTGCACTGACGCGCTCAGCAGGCTTCCACTGGCCACCACTGAGGGGGCAGCGGAGCAAAGCGCTGAGATGGTCATGGCTGTCGATGCCTTTGACAGCGCAGGCTCCCCCATCACAGCCCGCCAGATCAAAATCTGGACAAATAGAGATCCCCTCCTGTCGCTAATTAAGAAATGTGTCCTGACTGGGGATTGGGCGCCCGCACATGGAGCGTGCCCTGAGGAGGTCAGACCGTTCCACAGACGGATGGATGAGCTCTCCATCCAAGCCGACTGCCTACTATGGGGCAGCCGAGTAGTTATGCCCCAGAAGGGCAGGGAGGCATTCATCAGGGAACTCCACAGTGAGCACCCAGGCATTGTGCTGATGAAGGCCATTGCCCGGTCACACGTTTGGTGGCCTGGAATTGTTTCAGACCTGGAACACTGTGTTCGCAGGTGCATGACGTGTGCCCAGCTGGGTAATGCCCCCAGGGAGGCCCCGCTCAGCCCTTGGCCCTGGCCTACCAGTCCATGGTCACGCATTCATGTTGACTACGCAGACCCGTTCATGGGTAAGATGTTCCTTATTGTGGTAGATGCGTACTCAAAATGGATCGAGTGCATCATTCTGAATTCATGCACGTTATCCACCACCGTGGAAAGCCTACGTGCGATCTTTGCAACCCATGGCTTGCCGGACATCCTGGTTAGTGATAATGGCCCATGTTTCACAAGCTACGAATTCTGAGAGTTTATGTCGGGCAATAGCATCAACCACGTCAGGACTGTGCCGTTCAAGCCGGCCTCCAATGGCCAGGCGGAACGTGCCGTTCAAATCAAATATGGTGGAATTCTGCATTAGGATGGAGAATGAAACAGTTAATTCAGAGACCATGGTCCAGAACTTAAAGAAGGGTAACTTTGAAGGTATGAGGCGTGAATTGGCTAGGATAGATTGGCGAATGATACTGAAGGGGTTGACTGTGGATGGGCAATGGCAGACATTTAGAGACCGCATGGATGAACTACAACAATTGTACATTCCTGTCTGTCGTAAAAATAAAAAAGGGAAGGTGGCTCAACCGTGGCTATCAAGGGAAATCAGGGATAGCATTAAAGCCAAGGAAGTGGCATACAAATTGGCCAGAAATAGCAGAGAACCAGGGGACTGGGAGAAATTTAGAACTCAGCAGAGGAGGACAAAGGGTTTGATTAGGGCAGGGAAAATGGAGTATGAGAAGAAGCTTGCAGGGAACATTAAGACGGATTGCAAAAGTTTCTATAGATATGTAAAGAGAAAAAGGTTAGTAAAGACAAATGTAGGTCCCCTGCAGTCAGAATCAGGGGAAGTCATAACGGGGAACAAAGAAATGGCAGACCAATTGAACAAGTACTTTGGTTCGGTATTCACTGAGGAGGACACAAACAACCTTCCGGATATAAAAGGGGTCGGAGGGTCTAGTAAGGAGGAGGAACTGAGGGAAATCCTTATTAGTCGGGAAATTGTGTTGGGGAAATTGATGGGATTGAAGGCCGATAAATCCCCAGGGCCTGATGGACTGCATCCCAGAGTACTTAAGGAGGTGGCCTTGGAAATAGTGGATGCATTGACAGTCATTTTCCAACATTCCATTGACTCTGGATCAGTTCCTATGGAGTGGAGGGTAGCCAATGTAACCCCACTTTTTAAAAAAGGAGGGAGAGAGAAAACAGGGAATTACAGACCCAGCCTGACATCGGTAGTGGGTAAAATGATGGAATCAATTATTAAGGATGTCATCGCAGTGCATTTGGAAAGAGGTAATATGATAGGTCCAAGTCAGCATGGATTTGTGAAAGGGAAACCATGCTTGACAAATCTTCTGGAATTTTTTGAGGATGTTTCCAGTAGAGTGGACAAGGGAGAACCAGTCGATGTGGTATATTTGGACTTTCAGAAGGCTTTCGACAAGGTCCCACACAAGAGATTAATGTGCAAAGTTAAAGCACATGGGATTGGGGGTAGTGTGCTGACATGGATTGAGAACTGGTTGTCAGACAGGAAGCAAAGAGTAGGAGTAAATGGGGACTTTTCAGAATGGCAGGCAGTGACTAGTGGGGTACCGCAAGGTTCTGTGCTGAGGCCCCAGCTGTTTACACTGTACATTAATGATTTAGACGAGGGGATTAAATGTAGTATCTCCAAATTTGCGGATGACACTAAGTTGGGTGGCAGTGTGAGCTGCAAGGAGGATTCTATGAGGCTGCAGAGCGACTTGGATAGGTTTGGTGAGTGGGCAAATGCATGGCAGATGAAGTATAATGTGGATAAATGTGAGGTTATCCACTTTGGTGGTAAAAACAGAGAGACAGACTATTATCTGAATGGTGACAGATTAGGAAAAGGAGAGGTGCAACGAGACCTGGGTGTCATGGTACATCAGTCATTGAAGGTTGGCATGCAGGTACAGCAGGCGGTTAAGAAAGCAAATGGCATGTTGGCCTTCATAGCGAGGGGATTTGAGTACAAGGGCAGGGAGGTGTTGCTACAATTGTACAGGGCCTTGGTGAGGCCACACCTGGAGTATTGTGTACAGTTTTGGTCTCCTAACCTGAGGAAGGACATTCTTGCTATTGAGGGAGTGCAGCGAAGGTTCACCAGACTGATTCCCGGAATGGCGGGACTGACCTATCAAGAAAGACTGGATCAACTGGGCTTGTATTCACTGGAGTTCAGAAGAATGAGAGGGGACCTCATAGAAACGTTTAAAATTCTGACGGGGTTAGACAGGTTAGATGCAGGAAGAATGTTCCCAATGTTGGGGAAGTCCAGAACCAGGGGACACAGTCTAAGGATAAGGGGGAAGCCATTTAGGACCGAGATGAGGAGGAATTTCTTCACCCAGAGAGTGGTGAACCTGTGGAATTCTCTACGACAGAAAGTTGTTGAGGCCAATTCACTAAATATATTCAAAAAGGAGTTAGATGAAGTCCTTACTACTAGGGGAATCAAGGGGTATGGTGAGAAAGCAGGAATGGGGTACTGAAGTTGCATGTTCAGCCATGAACTCATTGAATGGCGGTGCAGGCTAGAAGGGCCGAATGGCCTACTCCTGCACCTATTTTCTATGTTTCTATGTTTCTATGTTAAGCAAGGTATGCTCAGGATTCAAGGACCCTCCCTACAATGCCACCTATCGCGTCTCCTGCTGGCCTATAGATCCCGACCGCACTCACTCACAGGGGTCCCGCCCACAGGGCTACTAATGAGACGGACACTCAAAACTCGGTTGTCCCTCATTCACCCAGTCCTGACCGACATAGTTGAGGGCAAGCGCAAGTCACAAAACGAGTACCATGACCGTAATTCGAGGGGGAGATATATAGAAATAAATGATCCTGTATTCCAAAAATTTTCATGTCATGAACAAGATATTTAGGTTTTGATTTTTATGGGAAACGGGTCCAAATTGTGCAACGTGATCGCAAAGCACAGGTGAAAATAATAAAGGCCAAGTAATAATGCAGAAGTTAACTTATTCTCTTACTCCAAAGCAGTGCCCTTGGTTATATTCAGGATCTTTTTTGTGTTTTGGGGTGTTATTTGAATTGCCATTTTCTTGGGGGTTTTGCTAGCTTTTTATGAGCTGTTCCTCAGCTTTTGTGACTCTTAAAAGCTGGCATATTCTGTAAAAATAAAAAATGTATGATCAACATCTTTAACTGACAGCTCTTATCTGCTCCTTTTAATTCACTCACAGCGCTCATCCTGATTTAAGATAATGTTAATGATAACAGCTGCCAGCCAGAATTGGTCAATACAAAAAGTATTATAAGGAAGATTAAGAGTGTATAGTTGATTAAAATACTGTCATTTTCCTTTGTGCAGATCGACTCTGTGGGGTAAAAATGAAATTCATTCTTTCTCAGTTGGGTTAATGAGCAAGCAAATGACATCTCTCTAAACTTCTTGAGAGCAAGTAATTTAAAATGGAAAGTGTACAGCCGTTTCTTTTTTTTGTGGGACACGGGGAGTGGACCCATTTTCTTTTTACTATCAGTGCATTGAACTAAGGACAGCAGTTTGGAGTAGCTACATTGTAAATCCGTCATTTACAAAGGGCAGAAATGGATAAAATGTTGTACATAACAAAGCCTACATTATAAAAGGATGCCATGCCAATACATACTGTGCAAAAGGTATTAAATTGGTACTTAGCGTTAAAGAAGTGATACAACAAGAAAAGGCTATTCTGCTGATTAAGCCTTTACCATCCCGAGACAGTCAGGCTGCCAACTCATCGAACCTGGGGCCAAAAATTCTCCACCATTTAGCTCCAAATTTTTGAAGGTGTCAGTGTTTTTTGGAGCTAACTTAATTTTGCAAGTTTCACCAAGGGTAAAACATTGTCCTTAACAGGTAATAGACGATTTTTTTTTGGTTAAGGTTTTTATGATGTCACTTGGGGTCAAACCGACCCATAATGCCGCTTTTGCCCATTTTTGCGAGTTTCACCAATAAGGATTTTGTCAAAAACGGCGCTGGGGACCACTGGGGACTGCCTTGAAAAAACCTCCCTTACCAAATCAGAGTCAGACAGAAATCGGCGTTACAGACGCCATCTTGTTCATCTCCCTTGGCCGGACCACAGGAGCTCAATGCTAGGCTTCCAAAGATGCCGGGGGCAGGGAGCGGGGAGCGGGGAGGGAGGTGGAGGTGGAAGCCAAGCCGGGGATAGAGACAGCAGTAGCGGGGCATTCAGCCGGGGAGAGGGACAGCAACGGGAACCTTTCGACTGCGGATAGGGGCAGAAAATCCTGGAAATCTCATTGGGTCGGCATGGGAAAAATCAGCACGAGTTAGCTGCAGAGTAAAGCTGTACAATTGCACGTTACCCTGGAAACCTTAATGCTTGGGCATGCACAGAACGGGGTCTCAGTTTTTCGGCGCTATCAATTAGCTCCACCCACAAAGTTGAGGTCTTTCCGTGCAGTGCCAAATTCAAAGAGAAAAATGGCAAACTTCGGATTTTTTTCTTTGGCGCTACTTCACCTTAAAAAAATCGTCCGTTAATCTTAAGTAGCACCAAAAAAAGGCAATGGGATATGGGCCCCTTCTTACCCAACTCATATTGTCATTGGGTTTCGAACACTTGAAAAGTAACATACCAATTGGGGGCTTTACAAAGATTAGAATCTTTCAGTTTATAAATCCTGCAACTTACTGTTAACTTCCAAGCTATTTTTTTCAAACCTCAACTTTAACTTGTACCTATTCTTAATCACCTTACTTGACATGTTAAACAAGCCTTGGCCCTGCCATTAGTGAGATTCTTATTTGCTAAACTCGCTCAATAATCTAGCATTTTCACCACGGCCATTTTTAATTTTAATTCAAGATCAGAGCAAAGGAGAGTCTATAAAAGTAATTGAAAGGTCACAGTCATACTTTCTTCATCTTGGTATTTCCCTTAAATTCACTTTGATTTTTGTTGTGCCTAATCGAGGCATTATAGAGGGCCTAATGTGCCCACATAAATGCAAGTCTTTCTTTCTTATGTGCAGCCCTGAGATGGAATTTCACTTCAGAGATTTAAAACTGTAGGAATGCTGAATCAAAAGAGGCAATACCAATCCAAACAACTGTCAGCATAAGAACATAAGAAATAGGAGCAGGAGTAGACCATACGGCCCCTCGAGCTTGCTCCACCATTCAATAAGATCACGGCTAATCTGATCATGGACTCAGGTCCACTTCCCCACCCGCTCCCCATAACCCCTTATCCCCTTATCATTTAAGAAACTGTCTATTTCTGTCTTAAATTTATTCAATGTCCCAGCTTCCACAGCTCTCTGAGGCAGTGAATTCCACAGATCCACAACCCTCTGAGAGAAGAAATTTCTCCTCATCTCAGTTTTAAATGGGCGGCCCCTTATTCTAAGATCGTGCCCTCTAGTTCTAGTCTCCCCTATCAGTGGAAACATCCTCTCTGCATCCACCTTGTCAAGCCCCCTCATAATCTTATACGTTTCGATAAGATCACCTCTCATTCTTCTGAATTCCAATGAGTAGAGGCCCAACCTACTCAACCTTTCCTCAGAAGACAACCCCCTCATCCCCGGAATCAACCTAGTGAACCTTCTCTGAACTGCCTCCAAAGCAAGTATATCCTTTTGTAAATATGGAAACCAAAACTGCACACAGTATTCCAGGTGTGGCCTCACCAATACCTTATATAGCTGTAGCAAGACTTCCCTGCTTTTATACTCCATCCCCTTTGCAAAGGCAAGATTCCATTGGCCTTCCTGATCACTTGCTGTACCTGCATACTATCCTTTTGTGTTTCTTGCACAAGTACCCCCAGGTCCCGCTGTACTGCAGCACTTTGCAATCTTTCTCCATTTAAATAATAACCTGCCCTTTGATTCTTTTTTCTGCCAAAGTGCATGACCTCATACTTTCCAATATTATACTTCATCTGCCAAATTTTTTACCACTCACTTAGCCTGTCTATGTCCTTTTGCAGATTTTTTGAGTCCTCCTCACACATTGATTTTCCTCCCATCTTTATCATCAGCAAGCTTGGCTATGTTATACTCAGTCCCTTCTTCCAAATCGTTAATATAGATTGTAAATAGTCGGGTCCCAGCACTGATCCCTGCGGCACACCATTAGTTACTGATTGCCAACCCAACAATAAACCATTTATCCCGACTCTCTGTTTTCTGGTTGTTAGCCAATCCTCTATCCATGCTAATATATTACCCCCAACCCCGTGAACTTTTATCTTGTGCAGTAACCTTTTATATGGCACCTTGTCAAATGCTTTCTGGAAATCCAAATACACCACATCCACTGGTTCCCCTTTATCCACCCTGCTCGTTACATCCTCAAAGAATTCCAGCAAATTTGCCTGACCGAATTATGCTTTTCCAAATATCCTGCTACTGCTTCTTTAATAATGGACTCCAACATTTTCCCAACCACAGATGTTAGTCTAACTGGTCTATAGTTTCCTGCTTTTTGTCTGCCACCTTTTTTAAATAGGGGCGTTACATTTGCAGTTTTCCAATCTGCTGGGACCTCCCCAGAATCCAGGGAATTTTGGTAAATTACAACCAATGCATCCACAATCCCTGCCGCTACTTCTCTTAAGACCCTAGGATGCAAGCCATCAGGTCCAGGGGATTTATCTGCCTTTAGTCCCATTATCTTACTGAGTACCACCTCCTTAGTGATTGTGATTGTGTTAAGTTCCTTCCCCCCCTCATAGCCCCTTGGCTATCCATTGTTGGAATATTGTTCGTGTCCTCTACCGTAAAGACTGATGCAAAACATTTGTTAAGTTAGTGACCCTCAACTGACAGGGAATACAAACACAGTCCTCCACCTTCTTATAATGCTTGTGGAAAACATGTACACATACAATTCTACACTGCCAGGTTTTCAGTGCAGATTCCCTTTTCCAGATTGATTAGGGTTAGGGATAGGGCTATCGAAATTTTAAAGGAATTTGTTCTCTCCACTGCTAGACAGAAATTGTAGCCATGCCCTTTCTACTATGAGGCAAAATTCACAGCTTCACCTATTTTGGTTGCGCCATGTTAACTTATGTTCTAACATTTTGCAAGATCCCATGAAACAATTTTAATCTAATTACTGACCAACAGGGCTGTTTGACTTCAGTACACGTCGCTGTGCAACCCTCCACTTGCTCATGTCTGCAACTGTTAGACATACTGCTTCTGCTCGTTTTAAGGCAGGCAAGAAAACACACAACTGATTATTGATAACATTGTAACTGATTTTGAAAAAAAAATCTTGCATTCCAGTAAATCATTATCTCCAAAATCAATTTCCAATGTCAATTTATCATTACTTGTTTTATAATTCTTAAATCTGTTAATAAAGAAATCTACAGAATTGGCAGAGGGATTTTCCTCACCAGACAACTAAACTAATGTTTCCCACTGCCAGAGGCTGGCTAGTAGAACTGTGCAGATCTTACAGCAGAGATGTGCAATTATACTGTGCATATACCTTACAGTAGCAGTTTACAATACTTCTGGTGCACGTTTCTTACAGTAGAAACTTGTAGTAACAGTGTATACACACCTAACTTTAATTGTCAAAATAGTTCACAATGAACTAAAAATTGGATTACAAACATCAGTCAAATTTTACCTTCTATAACTCTGGCAAATATGTTTTCATTGCTTAGAAGAAAATATGTCCAATGTTACCTAATTGCTAAGAACTAATCACTCAGAAGTTTACTGATAAACTCCCCAGTTCTTTGATAAATCCTTTAAATTATATATCCAATTTCTTTCTCAAGAAAATTGTATTGGCAAGTATATATGATGTAACGTAGAAGTCATGATCATGAAAATGTGAGGTTATCCACTTTGGCAGAAAAAATAGAAAAGCAAATTATAATTTAAATGGAGAAATATTGCAAAATTTTCTGCAGAACAGAGGGACCTGGAGATCCTTGTACATGAAACACAACAAGTTAGTCTGCAGGTACAGCAAATAATCAGGAAAGCAAATGGAATGTTGGCCTTTATTGCAAGGGGGATAGAATATAAAAGCAGAGAAGTCCTGCTCCAACTGTACAGGGTATTGGTGAGGCCACACCTAGAGTACTGCATACGGTTTTGGTCTCCGTATTTAAGGAAGGATATACTTGCGTTGGAGGCTGTTCAGAGAAGGTTCACTAGGTTGATTCCAGAGATAAAGCGGTTGACTTATTGTCATGTATGTACTTTTGGGATCACTAGCCACTAGATGGCGTCACTGTTGGAGGCCATTACAAGTATAAAAGGCCAGCCATTTTGTATATTAGTCACTTTGAGCCTTAATAAAGCAGAGCCAAGATTATACCTCTTGGAGGTAAACAGTACTCAGTCTAACAATTATTGCATACGCAACACTTATGAAGATAGGTTGAGTAGGTTGGGCCTATACTCATTAGAGTTCAGAAGAATGAGAGGTGATCTTATCAAAACATATAAGATAATGAGGGGGCTCGACAAGGTGGATGCAGAGAGGATATTTCCACATAGGGGAAACTAAAACTGGGGGACCTAGTCTCAGAATAATGGGCCGCCCATTTAAAACTGTGATGGGGAGGAATTTCTTCTCTCAGAGGAATGTAAATCTGTGGAATTTTTTGCCCCAGAGAGCTGTGGAGGCTGGGTCATTGAATATATTTAAAGCGTAGATAGACAGATTTTTGAGTGATAAGGGAGTAAAGGGGAGCGGGCAGGGAAGTGGAGCTGAGTCCATGATCAGATCAGCCATTAGCCATGATCTTATTGAATGGCGGAGCAGGCTCGAGGGGTAAATGGCCTACTCCTGCTCTTATTTCTTATGTTCTTATATTCAGGTTTGGAGAGGGATTAAAATGTTGGTGTCCACCTAGCAGAAGTGAAGTGACATCAGAAGGCTCTTTGCTGCTCCATGTTCCTTCACGACTGGAACTTGTTGTGAAGCCAGCACAGATTGTTGGGATGAAAGCTTCCCCTACCTGCCAGCAGTAATGCTGTTCTGTGAAACAAATCTGGGTAGTTCCAATCCAATTCCATGCCACTCAATTGTCAATCTCAATCAAACAGGCCTTCAGAAAGGCCTATGTAGGAAATTGAACAACAGCCCCATTTGACCTAATCCGATTGGCGGGAATGGGTAGGGTTCGGGTTGTATGTCTGTATTATAGTCCACCCCTCTGATTGTACCCTACCTTGACTTCAATGGGGTGTAAAATCGGGTGGATTGTAAGACGGGCATTCAACCCAAATCTCGGGGTAGGTTAAAATTGGAGCTGACATCTCTGCTTTCGGGCAGCTTTGAGCAGAAAGCCAGCATTGAATCATCCACTACTCAAAAGCAGCGTTGCCATTTGAAGGTGATTTTATCAATGTCATACATTAGCTGTAGGAAAAACCCAGATCTATGAATAAACTGTGTTCTTTGAATGAAGTGAGAGTAAATATAAGGCACAGCAGAAGCTGCATCAGTCCTTTCCATCAGCAAGAACATAAGAAATAGGAGCAGGAGTAGGCCATAAGCAAGTGAAATGCAGAAACATGGGGTTAATAGTGACTTCTGGGTGACCGACCAGTAAAGTGCGCTGGCCAGCTATCCGTTCTCAGCGATTTTGAGGTTCCGGCCTCATTTAAATTTTGCAGTGAACAGCAGAGCACCAAACAGGGAGTAAAGGGTTATGGAGTGCGGGCAGGGAAGTGGAACCGAGTCCATCAGATCAGATCAGCCATGATCTTACTGAATGGTGGAGCAGGCTCAAACCTGCTCCTATTTCTTATGTTCTTATTCCCCGAGGCAGCTCGCTAGGTTGAGGCCTCAAGGCTACATCGCAGGCATTGACAGGCAGCAAGGCTACCACACAGGTCGTTAATGCCAGGCAAAGGCAGTAAAAACCAACTTCATTGTGCCTGCCTCTATTATAATATAAGCAGTCATTTCATACATTGACCTTGAATATTCAAGTTTCATATTTAACCATTTATAAAGCCTATGTGCTTCAGAAACTGATGGACATCAGAACGATGTTCAGGGCTGAACATTGATGAGTGTGCCTGGGGATAGTAAACCAATACTCAGGAGCTTTTTTTGATTGCTGTTTTCCACTGGTAGAGATAGCACAATTTTTTTCACTTAAAACAGAGAATACCACGGATTAAATGGTCAGAGGGAAACATCTGGCACAGAAGTGAAGCGTAACCCAGCTAGGGACTGCTTTAAAAAGTAAATTTAGCAAACACCACCCCCCCCCCGCACCCACCCCCAACTTACATAGTTCAAATATAGCTAGAGCGCTGTCCCACAGATAATAATTTACATAGTGATTTTATTAATAACATAAGAAATGTCAAAGAAAATAACTTTGGTTCATTCTTCTACAACCCTAACTGTCCCATTCCAAAATCTAGCCTTTATATTGAATATAGTTAATGGTTTTGTCTCTACTACCTCAGCTGGCAAATTATTCCAAATGTTAATCACTCTTTGAGTAAGAGCGATATTTATTTGCCCCGATCCCTGCCTGTTTTGCACATACTGAAAGTACGTCATCATTTCAGGTATGGACTCCCTCCAGAAAATGGTTTTGCCAATTGGACAGCAGATAAAACCGTTGCAAAATCAGGCAATACATATATCATATAGCAGATAGAAGAGTCCTTCACTGTAGCATCATCTCTCTTTTTAATACTATAACAATGCGTCATATTTCACAAATCACAATATATTTGCATAACCCAAATAAATTCCACCATGCAACTATACTCCTCCCTCTCTCGGTACTGTTGTATACTTTTACATCATCTTTTATTAATCCTATTCTGAGACTTCTAGGCTTGTCTACGAATTCTATGGACGTGCTTTAATGGCACTTTTTAAATCATTGCTTACTTCTCCAATTGTAAATTTAAGATAAAATGAAAGGAAATTGACTGCAGTATGTTTCTATATCACAAGCAGGCATGCTTTTCAATGTCGAGACAAGTGGTCTGCATGCAGTTCGACTTTAATGCCAGTGGCAGCAAGCTGACCTTTCTGTTTACCCCTTTTCTCCTTCTTGAGGCTGGCAGCTTGTGAGCTTGCAGCTGAGGGCTTTGATTTTTTAGAAGGCTTTGGAACGTGCACCTCTGTTACAACCTTTATATCCTCATGTTCGGCCTCTTGCACTGCTGCATGGAAATATTTGGAAAAAACAGAAAGAGATAAGGAAAGAGAGAAAGAGAAGAGATAAGAATAAAGCAGAGGGAGGTTATTCAGAGAAAAGGCAAAGCAGTGGAACAGTTGTAATAGGTTTTAGGTAAAGAGCAAGTGATGATTTTCAGACAATATTCCACCTTATAATCAGAAGACATAAAAGAATATCTTGACAAAGGCACAAACCCGCTATATATTACATTTATTCTGTTACTATAAATTAATTGCAAGATAAACTCAAGTTTAATCAAAAAATATTTATTATGCCAGATGTAATGTTAAGGACAACAATACTTGACCTTCATTCCAACTACTTAACTGGGTAATTTCACTGCCAGTATAAAACCTGGCATGAATACCCTGCGTACAAGATGAGATAGACTACAACATACGTGTTAGATGCTATAGGGCAGAAAGCTGTCAACAACTTGCATTTAAGCAATGTTGAAAAATTTCCCAAGGCACTTCAAAAAGGCATCATCAGACAAAAGTGGATACCAAACTAAAGAAGGAGATATTAAGAGTGAGAAAAAGCTTGGCCAAAGAGTTGTGTTTTCAGGAGGGTCCGAAGGGAGAGAGGGAGGTGAGCAGGCGGAGGGGTTTGGGTGGGGGATTCCACAACATGAGGCGCAGGTGACTGCAAATTGGGCAAAGGTTGGGGGCAAAGCAGAAGAGGCCAGAATCAGAGGAGGAAAGAGCTTGGAGGGGTTTGTTGGGTCAAAGGAGGTTACAAAGATAGGAAAAAACGAGGATGAGAATTTGAAATTGGAAACTTTGGGGGATCGGGAGCCAATATAGATCAGCAAGGTCAGAGGTGATAGATGAAGGAGACTTGGTGCAGGATATGAGCAGCAGAGTTTTGGATAGATGAAGATTACACAGGGTAGAGGATGGGAGCCGGCCAAGAAATCATTGAAATAGTCAAGTCGGGTGACAAAGGCAGAGTTGAAAGTTTCAGCAGCAGATCAGCTGAGTTAGGGGTGGAGGCAGGCGATGTTAAGGAGGTGGAAATAGGTGGTCATTATGATAGAGAGGTTATGGGATCGGAAGCTCAGCTCCGGGTTGAAAACGACACCAAGGTTGCAAATATTCTGGTTCAGCCTGAGACAATGGCTCAGGACGGGCGATGGAATTGGTGGTAAGGGTAAGGACTTTGTAGCAGTGACCAAAAACAATGGATTCAGTCTTCCCATTAGTTAATTGGAAGAAATTGCAGCTCATCCAAGACTGGATGCTGAAAAGCCCCCTGACAACACAGAGGTAGTGGAGGGGCTGAGAAAGATGGTACACATGTCATCAGTATGCATTTGGAAGCTGAGTCCATGTCTACTGATGATGTCGCTATGGGATAGCATGTAGTTGAGTAAGAGGAGGGGCTAAGGATAAATCCTTGGAGGACTCTGGAGATAAGAGTGTGGGGGTGGGAAGAGATGCCATTGTTGGCATGTTGCTCTGGCCACAATTGGATAGTTACGAGTGGAACAAAGCAAGGATAGTCCCACTGAGCTGGACAATGGAGAAGACACGTTGGAGGAGAATAAGCAATAAGAACATAAGAACATAAGAAATAGGTACAGGAGTAGGCCATAAGGCCCCTCGAGCCTGCTCCGCCATTCAGTAAGATCATGGCTGATCTGATCATGGACTCAGCTCCACTTCCCTGCCCGCTCCCATAACCCCTTATCATTTAAGAAACTGTCTATTTCTGTCTTAAATTTATTCAATGTCCCAGTTTCCACAGCTCTCTGAGGCAGCGAATTCCACAGATTCACAACCCTCTGAGAGAAGAAATTTCTCCTCATCTCAGTTTTAAATGGACGGCCCCTTATTCGAAGATCATGCCCTCTAGTTCTAGTTTCCCCCACCAGTGGAAACAACCTCTCTGCATCCACCTTGACAAGCCCCCTCATAATCTTATACGCTTCGATAAGATCACCTCTCATTCTTCTGAATTCCAATGAGTAGAGGCCCAATCTACTCAACCTTTCCTCATAAGTCAACCCACTCATCCCCGGGATCAACCTAGTGAACCTTCTCTGAAATGCCTCCAAAGCAAGTTTATCCTTTCGTAACTATGGAAACCAAAACTGCATGCAGTATTCCAGGTGTGGCCTCACCAATACCCTGTACAGCTGTAACAAGACTTCCCTGCTTTTATACTCCCTCCCCTTTGAAATAAAGGCCAAGATTCCATTGGCCTTCCTGATCACTTGTTGTACCTGCATGCTATCCTTTTGTATTTCATGCATAAGTACCTCCAGGTCCCGCTGTACTGCAGCACTTTGCAACCTTTCTCCATTTAAATAATAATTTGCTCTTTGATTTTTTTTCTGCCAAAGTGCATGACCTCACACTTTCCCACATTATACTCCATTTGCCAAATTCTTGCCCACTCACTGAGCCTGTCTATGCCCTCCTGCAGCCTCTTTATGTCCTCCTCACACATTGCCCTTTCTCCCATCTTTGTATCGTCAGCAAACTTGGCTACGTTACACTCAGTCCCCTCTTCCAAGTCGTTAATATAGAATAGTGTGGCCAACCATGTCAAAAGCTACAGAGACAATGAGGAGGGATAATGCACTATGGGCATTGCTACAGAGGATGGCATTTGCTGAGGGAAGTTTCCGTGCTGTGGCAGGGACTAACACCTTATTGGATAAATTCGAACATGGAGTTGCAGAAGCAATAGGACCAGATTTGAGAAGCAACACATTTAAAGACTTTGGAGAGGAAAACAAGGTTGGAGATGGGCAGTAGTTTGAAAGGACAGAGAGGTTGAGGATGGCTTTTTTGAGGTACCTGAGCAGAGGGAATCATTTACAAGTCATCGAGCATGCAGGCCAGGAAGGAAATTTGGGTGGTCAGCAGTTTAGTGGGATTGAGTCAAAAGAACAGGAGGTGGGGATCATGGACAAGATGAGCTCAGAAAAGGCACAAGGAGAGATAGGAGATAACCCAGAGAAAGATATGTGTTCAGGGCTATGGCAGTAGGGAGCTTGCAAGAAGGTTTAGCTTGGTGGCCAAAGAGAAGGGAGGGAAGCATTATCATAATGTTGAAGCAATAGAATGTTAAACTATCTCATTGCTGGTTTGCCAAGAGTTTCCTCTTTGGGCACAATTGTTGATCTGGGGACAAACTGCGCTCAGAATAGGGCTAGTTTTCAGAGGTCTTTACCCCCTACGTTTCTGCTCAAACTCATTTGCATATCACCAAATGTAAAATTTGCCATGAACCAGCGCAATCGGGCAGCGTTTTAGAACGTAACTTAAAAAAAAAGTGCATTGAAAAATATTGCGTGATATATTTAAGAGTGGTAACTTGGTGCACTTTTACCAACACAGCTGAAAATGGGGTTATCACAAAAAAATTTCATTTTAATCGAGTGTCTAGTCCACAATCCGTGAGTAACCTTATTTAAATAACTGAAAATGATTTTTAAAAGCTATACAGACCCATTTACTAATTACATTGGTGTAGTCAGTTTCTTAGTAAATTAAAAAAAAACATATTTAAAAGCTTTTTAAACGCGCCTAGTGTCCTTGCACATAAAAAGAAGCTTAATTTTAAGAGCCTCCTCGAAGACCCACATATGGGCGCAATTAGCAGAAACTCACAAGGGTGATTAATTTGTTCCGTGGATGTGACCAGTTTTATCAGCCGTGCTGGCTTCTAGCGCAATGGTTTTTAAACTAGCACAAAAGATCGCGGGGAAACAATTTGCGCCAAACTGAATTTGTGCTTAAAATTCCGCTGGTTTGGCTGAATTCTGGCAAATTGCGCTGAAAAGAATAGCACAACCTAGCAGTAAACTCCTGCCCCCAACCAAACACTAATCCACATCTCCTAGCCCGAAGCCCTTTGAATTTAATCCTTTGTAAGAAGTTTAGCACAATAGTACCTACCATATTTTTATATTTTATACCAAGGTTCTTTCCACCCATCTTATTATTGCATCATCAGAAATCTCAAACGTGACAAATTGATCATAACAATGCCAACTATAATTAGGATGAAATGAATATGTCACAAAGATTTATTTATTTCAGCAAATAACAAGTCAAATTTGCATACAAATAGATTTCACAGTGAGAGACTTGCAGCATACTAAATAATATTGTTATTTTAAAAATCTAAGCTTAGAAATTGCTGTTCATGCACTATTCAGGAATATTTACATAATATTTTCTGTTTTCACTCTAAGTTTAAATGCAAGCCATATCTCACACATAGGAGGCCTGCCAATCAAAAGGAAGATGAAATGAATAAGTTACGAATTGAGTTTAGAAGGCATTTAAGCAACTGAGTCAGCAGTCAGCACAGACGTTTACTCATTACTCACTAAAATGAGGACTGATGGTAATACCCACTCCCCAAAACACTACATGCCCCAAGCTGAATGCAAGCAGCACCACAACCCCAAGGCTGACTTTGATGCAAGGTTCTCACAAAACACAGCCCTAGGAAGTCTAGGACCATCAGAATCCCAGCAGGTGATTAGCAAAACCCTGCTGCCAGCCAGTACACTTAATTGTCCCACAAAAGAATCACTCAGAAAGAATGATTGTTTCAGAAACAAACCTATGCACAAGCACCAAGAGGTAGCATCATGCCAGTTCAAAATGCCAAAATGAATGCATTAAAAAGTAAGGAAAGTAAATGCACTATATGATAGTTGAACATTGTGCTGAGTGTGTATTTGTCATTGGGTACCATATAGCAGGAGCCCAGTAGAAGGTGGCAATTGGAAGAACTTAGTATGAAAGTGCTTTGGGCATGAGTCGGGAGCAGAGAGTCGGGATAAATGGACCCTTTTCGGGTTGGAAATTGGTGGTTAGTGGTGTGCCACAGGGATCGGTGCTGGGACCACAACTGTATACAATATACATAGATGACCTGGAAGAGGGGACAGAGTGTAGTGTAACAAAATTTGCAGATGACACAAAGATTAGTGGGAAAGCGGGTTGTGCAGAGGACACAGAGAGGCTGCAAAGAAATTTAGGTAGGTTAAGCGAATGGGCTAAGGTTTGGCAGATGGAATACAATGTCGGAAAGTGTGAGGTCATCCACCTTGGGAAAAAAAACAGTAAAAGGGAATATTATTTGAATGGGGAGAAATTACAACATGCTGCGGTGCAGAGGGACCTGGGGGTCCTTGTGCATGAATCCCAAAAAGTTAGTTTGCAGGTGAAGCAGGTAATCAGGAAGGCGAATGGAATGTTGGCCTTCATTGCGAGAGGGATGGAATACAAAAGCAGGGAGGTCCTGCTGCAACTGTACAGGGTATTGGTGAGGCTGCACCTGGAGTACTGCGTGCAGTTTTGGTCACCTTACTTAAGGAAGGATATACTAGCTTTGGAGGGGGTACAGAGACGATTCACTCGGCTGATTCCGGAGATGAGGGGGTTACCTTATGATGATAGATTGAGTAGACTGGGTCTTTACTCGTTGGGGTTCAGAAGGATGAGGGGTGATCTTATAGAAACATTTAAAATAATGAAAGGGATAGACAAGATAGAGGCAGAGAGGTTGTTTCCACTGGTCGGGGAGACTAGAACTAGGGGACACAGCCTCAAAATACGGGGGAGCCAATTTAAAACCGAGTTGAAAAGGAATTTCTTCTCCCAGAGGGTTGTGAATCTGTGGAATTCTCTGCCCAAGGAAGCAGTTGAGGCTGGCTCATTGAATGTATTCAAGTCACAGATAGATAGATTTTTAACCAATGAGGGAATTAAGGGTTACGGGGAGCGGGCGGGTAAGTGGAGCTGAGTCCACGGCCAGATCAGCCATGATCTTGTTGAATGGCGGAGCAGGCTCGAGGGGCTAGATGGCCCACTCCTGTTCCTAATTCTTATGTTCTTATGTTCTTATGATTACTTTACAGATTTGGTTTGTCCTTTTAAAAAATGAAAATGATGACAGTGTGGCATATCTTGGGTGCCATGGCCTTGGCTGCATTCTTTCATTCTTCATTCACCTTAAAGTAAGAATGGACTGGATGATAGCTTGACATGAATGTACAGTGAGAGCTTCTGGGAAAGTTATCTTTGACCTGCATGATTCTGTGCTGGTAGTCACATATCACGTCAAGTGAGTAAGGTTGCATTTAGGTCTATAAGACACAGTATTATGCAAAGGGGCCTAAATGACAATGTGGATGCAGTCAATTGACCTTCTGGACTCTGGGAAAGCCAATCATTCTGTAGGATTGCTGTTGCTGATCTCGGGCAAAAATGATTGAGTCATTGATCCTATTGAGCAATATATTTGTGACTTCCTTGATACATTTGAGGACAACAAACATGTTAACAATATAAATGTTCCCAGTGCAAGCCCGGCAGGAGCCCGAGACGTGAAAATTGACGGCCATGTTGACTTTGACATTCCCTGGTAGTGCCATTTGAGTGCCATATGTTGATTGGAGGTTTTCCTGAATGACTGCCTCTAAGCTAAACCTCAGCCGACTAGAGCACATCTTTACTGCCATTACCAAGCAACTGGTACAGGAAATTTGCTGTGTAGCAGAGTGGTTGAACTTGAATGCCTGCCATGCTGTTTGACATTTCCTGCCTTTTCTGGCTCTCTGCTGCCACAGTTGGTGCTATTTGAGCACTGAATGCAATTCCCATAGTGTGTACAAAATTAAGGTATGCGAAAAAATTTGCAGTAGATCATCTTTAAATGAAACATCAGCTTCACTGTAGCCTCTCCAGCAGTGCCTGTTTCATTTTAGTGAAATGAACATATCGAATGAACGATGCATTAGTGCTGCAATACAAGACACTTTGGGCTAGAAATTCATTGTTTGAGCGCCACTCCGTAGTGCCTTGAAAGGGCGAGAAAATTACAGCCATCGCTCTTTCGCCAACTGTTGGTGGGTCCTGCGACAGTCGTCATATTCCTCTCTCCCTTTCACTGCTGGTAACTAGCAGTGCCCTTAAATAAAAAATGGCAGCGTGGTGATGTCAATCGGCGTTCAACGCCAGCTTAACCTCACCAACGTGAACTTCTGGGTCCTAGGCACGCCATGTTAACTGGGCAAGCAAACAAGCTGACAGTGGCAATGTTTGCAGTTCTTAAAGGGACACACACAGCATTCAGGTTAGTTTGAATTTAAGGGTTTGGACTGTTTTTTTTTTATTTTATTGAAATGGTGGCTTGCTGCAATAGATGTGAAAAGTTTTCTAAGTGTGTCGGGAGTGCTGCTGGACATTTTCAGAGGCTTGGATGGTAAATGAAGGCCTTTGAGAAGATAGAACATGCTACGAATACTCAGCAGGTCACACAACATCTCTGGAGAGAAAATCAGAGTTCACATCTCAGATTGACATGCTGCTTGACCAACTGAGTATTTTCAGCAATTTCTGATGTCATTTCACATTTACAGCATCTGCTTGCAGCAGGAACAGGAAGATGCAGAAGAGGAGGAAGCTGAAGAGGAGGAATCAAAAGGAAGAATGCATTCCATTTGTGGCCGGGATATCCTGAAATGAATCATCTGCCTGCGATCCAACTGGCTGGGCAGGCTACATTTCTTGAGTGTGTGAAATGAGGACGACATAAGGGTGGAGTTGTGCTGACAAGGGCAGGAAAGCAAGAGGTGCATGCCGGGAGGAAGATAATGCATGGGGATATCCATATCTTGTACCCTTTCAGCCCCTCTGCTGGCCAAGGGCTCAACCATGCCCCTGCCAAGAATGGCCTGCACCGTCTCCTCCATGGGGGTGAGATGAGGCAAGGAATGGGAAATGTGCCTCGTCATTGGTGCAGATTGTTTGTAGGTGAGTGATTGGGCATTGTGCATTGAGCAGTGTGTGATGCTGGTGGTGCAGCTGTTAGGAGACGGCTTTTGAAGATGCATTCACTGATCATGACCAGTGGTCTGAGGACATGAAGCTTCTTTGGGCACTGGTGCCAGGTGTTGGCAATGACGGCCTTAGTGATGTACTCCCACATCATTCTTTCTGGAGGGCCTCCTGGCCCCTGTGGGTAGAGGGTCGCTGTTGCAGTGTTGACCCCCTGCACAAAGCTGGAGTGCTGTATGTGAGACCCTTGGTGCCCCTGCCCTGACTCGCTGAACCATTTGTGTTACTGCTGAGGGAGTTTTCCCATTTGTTGAGATTAGGAAGTGAATTCAACTTTAACTTCAAGTGAATATTCACATTTTAAATATTGAAAATGTCTTAAAAGGCAAAATGGGCTGAAAAATGTATTGATTCACTGCATTTTATTTTGTATTGCTTCAGTGTGCATGGCCCCTTTAATTCCTCTTCATTACCCACAATTCCTTGCGAGCTCCTCAGCTTGGCTCAGAGGCTGTGGGAAGCTGCAACACCGCACCTGGACAGGAACTTTGACCCGAATCACTCCAGCAACGCCATCAGGCCGGCGTTGCATGGAAGGTGAGCACTGCACCACCTATCTCCATGCCCCTCAGACCAATTTCACTCGGTTAGTGTTGTGACCATTTCCAGCAGCCATCAACTGCAGTTGCTGGTAACACCGGCAACTTTGCTGGCGAACGCACATTTTTCCCCCTTTACCTTTAAATGCCTAACTTGGCAGTTTAGTTGGCCCTTTGCAAGCAGTGAGCCCATTAGCACTCCTACTAAAAATGTCTTCCCACAACAACTTTTAAGGGAGACAAGCAAGTGTAATAACGTATTCCCAACATCACTGGCTTCTAGCACATGTTTGCCACCCCCCAGCAATTTTTAGACAATGATGACTTGTGAATCTGGAACATGGGCGAGATAGAATCTGTAACTTTACCTTATCTGTTATTTTAAATACAAATATTATCACCATACCTCTCCAACACGGATGGAGGGTGACTGCCCTGCACCACGCGCCCCAACGCCACCCTACCTCCCCTCCCCCCCGCCCACCCCAGACGATCATAGAAATGACCCCTGTGATCCATTTGTAAGGGGCTACATTTAACTAGTTAAAAAATATTTCAGTCCTCCTGTTTAGATCTCAACCCTGGCCTAGACCCCCAGATGGTCCTCAATTCTGCCCTTCTAGTTGGTGGTATGCCTGGGTTCACCAAGTGTAACTGTGCCAACCATATGCTGGGTTCCAACTGAGGGCTGGAGCATGGGAATTCTGGCCTTCTGGAGTCCCCACCATGGCTCCACCCCTCAGCATCACTGACCTTATACGGGGTTGGGCAGAAGCTCCATCCCTTGCAAGGCCAGTGATAGCAGAGAGCGCCCTCTCCAACCTGGCACTGCAGCTCTCTATAGTAGCCTGAGCATCCATGCTGGCAGTTAAGACTATCCTCACAGCTTCTGAGGTGGGGATGTCCACTGCAAATCAGCTTGGAGCCACCACACACTTCATGGAGGCCCGCAATGCTGTGATGCCAAACATCACGGTGCCACAGATGATAGAATTAGCACCTCCATCTGCCCTGCTATCTGCTGCACATCCTGGTTGATTGTATCCAGAGCATCGCACAACCTTCTTTTAAAAGTGGAGCCTATTGAAATCTGGAAATGCAGCTTCTCAGCAGAGTAGAAATGTCTCCCACCCACTCAGTGGGGGAAAAAAGCTACTTCAGTTGAAGGCTGGACTGTTTAAGCTGCTTTCAATCTTACCATTTCACATCACCCCAAATCTCTCCCTGACAGAGGTGAGCTGCCAACCAGAGATGGGAATACCACAAGGAGCCTGCCTTTGAATTGGAGTGAAGCTGAGGTTAGTGCTGGGGCACTCGCGCGGGTGTTAAGTTCTGACATATATAATTCCCACAAGAATGTCACTGGAGATGAGAATTTAGGCTATACAGTTTCGCAGTATTCAAAGTACAATTTAATAATAACTTGGCAGAACTTGAAATCTTGAGTGAACAGAGGAGCCCTTTCTTGACTTTGACTGTTCTTTTCTTATATTTTCACAAATGATGCATAAATATCAGAAATGAAATCTTTAAAAATTAAGATAAATGTAACTAGGTTAAATATTCCATAAATTATTAAAACATTAATAAATTGAAAATTTGAAAGGAAATCTGGAACAATTTATCCAGCAGTGTTTGACAAAATATAAAACTAGAATAAATTAAAACACTCAATCAAATTCAGAGTTTCCTGCTCATTCCAGCTACACTTTACATGCTCCTTTGCTGTACAAGAGGGGGATCTATTTTAGTTAACTAGTATTCAAACGAACATTTAATACTCACAAGCTAATGGTGAAATGGTGGAGGATTCATTTCAGCATTTCAACAAATATTAGTATACAGGAAACGGTTACTGTACTGCACTAATACAGACAATTTACAAGGGGCCACCTTACAGTGAGTGAGTCATATAGCACCAATTGTGTTATGTGACTCAGCTTTTTAAAGCACATAGACTACAGATTAACATAATAATACATATTATCAGTAAGTGTTGACAGCATAATTGCTCAGGTTTATAAAGTAAGTGATTTCTAATTTTTGTTTTCAAATTATTACATCAACATGCATTGTGGTATGTTACAGCCTTCTGCAGGTTGGCTACAGAGTACAGCTGTCGTAGTATACTTGAGTTTGGATTGCACATGAGCTTGGATTGCATTAACCCTGGTGATCTAGAACATAGCCTTAGCATTGTCTTGTATATTGGTGAAAAGCAGTATCAATTATAGCTTGAAATACATTACGGTGGTTTTTAATAGCTTTATGAGTGATTTGGGTTTAATCTGTTCTTCAGTGTAGTTTGTCTACTGTTGGCTCTGTATATAGTGGAAAATCCAGGCCAATGGCTGCATCAGTCATTAATTTTCAAACAGCTAATTTCAACTGAAACACACATTTTCATTCTCAACCATTTCTGTAATTTCTGTTTACCCTGAAAAATGTGATTCTCTTTTCCCAGCCACTGTAATGTAGATACGTAATGTGAAAATTAGAATGAAACTGGAAGAACATGATTTTCCTAATTCAATCACATGACTGGGCAACGGCCAGTATATAACAAATTTGGGTCCTCGGTCCTATTTTTCACTCCAAGCACATTTTGGGCGGGTGAGGAGTGAGGTGAGCTGGAAACCCATCTGCTGCTCTAGAAATGAAGCATGGGTTATTTTAACTACTGAACCTCATTGGAATCTCTGGGCCGACTTCCCGGTCAAAGGGGATTCGATAGTCAGGGGGATAGACAGGCATTTCTGCAGCAGTTGATGTGAGCCCCGCATGATGTATTGTCTCCCTGGGTAAAGGGCATCACTGAATGGGTGCAGAACATTTTGAGGAGGGATGGAGAGCAGCCAGAAATCATGGTCCATGTGGGAGCCACTGACATACGAAGGAAAAGGGTTGAGGTCCTGCAGTCAGTTTCAGGAGTTTGGAAAAAATTCAAGAACAGAACCTCAAAGGTTGTAGTCTTTGAATTACACCTAGTGCCATAAGCTAATGAGTATAGAAATAGTAGTGGCCAGGTACATAAAGAGCGGTGAGAGATTGCAGAGCGATGTGATTGGGGCCCAGGAGAGGCGAGGGCCCAGGGGCAGCACGGACCAGCCCACACTGCGATATGTGCGCGCACTAGGTCCGTGCAGCAGAGCTGGTCTCCAATCGTCTTGGTTAATCCTTGCCACTGGACCAAGACCTGGCTCTGTCAAGCCCGTGTGGTGGCTGGTGTGCAATGGCTACCACACGTTAAAAAAATCTACGAATATGCATCTTCCACCCTTCAATATGTAGTCAGGACCTGGAATATTAGGTCCTTCATTGAAACACCTGTGAACTCATTGAACTCACCCTTTTTTGGCGTGGAAGCAAGTCATCCTCAATACAAGGGCCCGCCTATGATGATGAATAGGATAAGACAGGTTAACACATGGTTGGAGAAATGGTGCAGGAGGGAGGACTTAAGATTCCTAGGTCATTGGGACCAGTTCTGGAAGGGCAGGGACCTGTTCAAGATGAACGGGTTGTAGCTCAACAGCTCTGGGATCATATTGCAGACACCCTGAGCTCAATATCCAAGTCCAAAATTAAAATATGTAAAACATAAAGCTATGGGCATGTCCAGTAACCACGGTTTCTCCTCACCCTCTCCCACCCCAGGAGACCTTAATAATTCTTTCATTTCCCAGCAATTTTACAAAGTTTACAAACTCTACCTTTCATGGTCCTGTCCTTTCCATTTGTTTTGCTGCAAGTTCTGGCTTGACACAATGTACATGGTTTAAAGTGCAAGACCCTACATTTATATGGGGTTCATCATGCAAAATGCATCACAAAAACATTTTTTGGTTTTGCTTCAGTTTTCCAACGCTTGCAGTTTTTGTTACTTTTTATATCAAAATGCTTTGCAAGGCAGAGATGTGAAACAGGCGAAATTTGAGGGGTGCAGGGTGAAGGCAGATTGAAAAGAGGGATTTTTAGGAGGCTTTTGAAGGGAGGAAGCAAGGGAGGTAGCAAGACAAAGTGGTTTGGAAGAGAATTCCAGAAAAGAGGGCTGTACTGACTGAAAATATAACAATAGGTAGGATCTGAAATAATCGAGTCATTTAGTGGGCTCATATTTCCAAGCATAACATCAGTTGAAATGAGATAGGATATAAATAATGTGCCAGTACAGCAGGGATCAGTTTACTCAAGTACAATAAACAAAATAAATTGCTCTGCGTCAATTTATGATAATGAAGATCAACTAAAAGGTTTCCAGTGAAACAACTCTTTTAGGTCATTTTGAATATAGGTTATATAAAGATGCTCATAGGCAGCCGTTAAGGATAACCACTTTATCACAGACAGTGTCTGTGCACTAGCTATGACAATGATAAGTAAGTTGCCTTCGAGCCTGATCATCAAGGGAAGGTAGCGTAACAACTCAGTGCCTAATCAAGCAAAATAGCTTATTTTTGTGTTAGAATTAATGTTTCTTTACTGACTGAAATGCTGCACCTGATTTTTTTTTTAAAGTGGCCCTGAAATTGTGGGGTCCTGCTCTGTCGGTGCAATTGCAAGGTCACATCAGTGGTGACTGCCCCTATACACCAGGCAGAAACCAATGATAGCCCACAGCCACTACACTGGAGGCCGGAAAAAAACCTGAAAGAACATTTTTAATGATTGATAAGGAGATCGATTGGCTTGCTTTAGTATAGGTTTGCGACCTTCACGAGGTCCGTAATGAAACGGATACCTGCCATCAGCAGGCATAGGTTCCATTGGGTCTATCAGGAGGCAAACTGGGTGAAGTTTTCTGGGGAAGCCTAGAGACTGGCCACAGACACATCCATTTGATATGCCCATGGTCGTGTGTCCCCATGCCCCCATCTCTCCTCCTCCACTCGGAACAAAAAGCCACAGCAAACAAGGGAGAGTCCCAGTGGTACAGGGTTCCGCCACAAGTTTTGGCCCCTCTGGGCATAAATCGGGTTTTCTGCCCGAAGGATTTCAGTCAATATTCGTTCCTGGGATATGGGTGTCGCTGGCAAGGCCACCATTTATTGCCCATCCATAGCTGCCCTTGAGAAGGTGGTGGTGGGCTGCCTTCTTGAACCGTTGCAGTCCTTGTGGTGAAGGTGTTCCCACAGTGCTGATGGTGTTCCCATGTACCTGCTGCCCTTGTCCTTCTGGGTGGTAGAGTTCGTGGGTTTGGGAGGTGCAGTTGAAGAATCCTTGGTGAGTTGCTGCAGTGCATTTTGTAGATGGTACACACTTATTAGCCCAAGCCCGAATGTCACCCAGGTCTTGCTGCATGTAGGCGTGGACTGCTTTATTATCTGAGGAGTTGTGAATGGACTGAACATCCCTACTTCTGACCTTATAATGGAGGGAATGTCATTCATGAAGCAGCTGAAGATGGTTGGGCCTAGGACACTGTCCTAAGGAACTCCTGCAGCGATGTCCTGGGGCTGAGATGATTGGCCTCTAACAACCACTTCCTTTGTGCTAGGTATGATTCCAGCCAGTGGAAAGTTTTCCTCCTGATTCCCATTGACTTCACTTTTACAAGGGATCCTTGATGCCACATTTGATGTCAAATGCTGCCTTGATATCACAGGGCAGTCACTCTCACATCACCTCTGGAATTCAGCTCTTTTTGTCCATGTTTGGACCAAGGCTGGAATGGGGTCTGGAGCTGAATGCTTCTGGAAGACCCCAAATTGAGCATTGGTGAACAGGTTATTGGTGAGTAAGTGCTGCTTGAGAACACTGTTGATGACACCTTCCATTATTTTGCTGATGATGGAGAGTAGAGTGATGGTAATTGGCCGGATTGGATTTGTCCTGCTTTTTTGTGGACAGGACATATCCAGGCAGTTTTCCACATTGTTGGGTAGATGCCATTAGAAAATATGAAAATCATAACATGATTAGGTAGAGTCAACATAGTTTTATCAAAGGGAAATTGTGTTTGACAAATCTATCAGAGTTTTTTGAGGATGTAACTAGTAGGATAGATAAAAAGGAACCAGTGGACATGGTATGCTTGGATTTCCAAAAGGCATTCGATAAGGTGCCACATAAAAGGTTGCAATATAAGATAGAGGGCTCATGGGGTTGGGGGTAATATATTAGCTTGGATCGAAGATTGATTAACAGACAGAAAGCATGTTCCGGTTGGCAGGCTGTAACTAGTGGGGTCAGTGCTGGGGCCTCAGCTATTTACAATCTATATTAATGGCGTAGATGAAAGGACCGACTGCAATGTATCCATGTTTGCTGATGATACAAAGCTAGGTGGGAAAGTAAGATGTGAGGAGAACACAAAAAGCCTGCAAATGAATATAGATAGACTAGTGAGTGGGTATTAAAGTGGCAGATGGGGTGTAATGTGGGGAAAGGTGAGGTTACTCATTGTGGTAGGAAAAATAGAAAAACAGAATATTTTTTATATGGTGAGAAACTATTAAATGTTGGTGTTCAGAGAGATTTGGGTGTCATACCGGAAACACGGAGAGTTTGTGGCGGATTAACCATGGGGCGGATTAACCATGGGGTGGATTAACCACGGGGCGGGTTAACCACGGGGCGGATGGGGCTGCAGTCCTAGGCCCACCAAAGAACATAGGCCCACCAAATAAATGTAGAAAAAAATTATAAGGCCTCCTAAATAGGCTGAATAGAATAGACAATAAGAGAGGAAAAACAAGACCGAGGAAAATAGATTCACTTGTTTATACCTATATACAGAAGTACCTATAAACACTAATATATCTAGATACAGAACAAAATATGTACTAGCTTGTTTTATTTCACATGTTATTGAGAGACATTTACATATATGTATAGGAATCTAGTATTGTAATGTTACCAGAACCAGAATATATACCAAGTTGATACAGAATATATGCTTTCATTGTTGAAGGTCCTACGAAATGAATTTAAGGAGCTAGGAGCTAGGAGCTAAATTAAAAAGTACGACCTCAAAAGTAGTAATCTCGGGATTGCTACCAGTGCCACGTGCTAGTCAGAGTAGGAATCGCAGGATAGCGCAAATAAGTACGTGGCTTGAGCAGTGGTGCAGCAGGGAGGGATTCAAATTCCTGGGGCATTGGAACCGGTTCTGGGGGAGGTGGGATAAGTACAAACCGGACGGTCTGCACCTGGGCAGGACCGGAACCAATGTCCGAGGGGGAGTGTTTGCTAGTGCTGTTGGGGAGGAGTTAAAGTAATATGGCAGGGGGATGGGAACCAATGCAGGGAGACAGAGGGAAACAAAAAGGAGACAAAAGCAAAAGACAGAAAGGAGATGAGTAAAAGTGGAGGGCAGAGAAACCCAAGGCAAAGAACAAAAAGGGCCACTGTACAGCAAAATTCTAAAAGGACAAAGGGTGTTAAAAAAACAAGCCTGAAGGCTTTGTGTCTTAATGCAAGGAGTATCTGTAATAAGGTGGATGAATTAACTGTGCAAATCGATGTTAACAAATATGATGTGATTGGGATTACAGAGACGTGGCTCCAGGATGATCAGGGCTGGGAACTCAACATCCAGGGGTATTCAACATTCAGGAAGGATAGAACAAAAGGAAAAGGAGGTGGAGTAGCATTGCTGGTTAAAGGGGAGATTAATGCAATAGTTAGGAAGGACATTAGCTTGGATGATGTGGAATCTATATGGGTAGAGCTGCAGAACACCAAAGGGCAAAAAACATTAGTGGGAGTTGTGTACAGACCTCCAAACATTAGTAGTGATGTTGGGAAGGGGATCAAACAGGAAATTAGGGGTGCATGCAATAAAGGTGCAGCAGTTATAATGGGTGACTTTAATATGCACATAGATTGGGCTAACCAAACTGGAAGCAATACGGTTGAGGAGGATTTCCTGGAGTGCATAACGGCTGGTTTTCTAGACCAATATGTCGAGGAACCAACTAGGGGGGAGGCCATCTTCACTAGGTGTTGTGTAATGAGAGAGGTTTAATTAGCAATCTCGTTGTGGGAGGCCCCTTGGGGAAGAGTGCCCATAATATGGTGGAATTCTACATTCGGATGGAGAATGAAACAGTTAAATCAGAGACCATGGTCCAGAACTTAAAGAAGGGTAACTTTGAAGGTATGAGGTGTGAATTGGCTAGGATAGATTGGCGAATGATACTGAAGGGGTTGACTGTGGATGGGCAATGGCAGACATTTAGAGACCGCATGGATGAACTACAACAATTGTACATTCCTGTCTGGCGTAAAAATAAAAAAGGGAAGGTAGCTCAACCGTGGCTATCAAGGGAAATCAGGGATAGTATTAAAGCCAAGGAAGTGGCATACAAATTGGCCAGAAATAGCAGCGAACCCGGGGACTGGAAGAAATTTAGAACTCAGCAGAGGAGGACAAAGGGTTTGATTAGGGCAGGGAAAATGAAGTACGAGAAGAAGCTTGCAGGGAACATTAAGACGGATTGCAAAAGTTTCTATAGATATGTAAAGAGAAAAAGGTTAGTAAAGACAAACGTAGGTCCCCTGCAGTCAGAATCAGGGGAAGTCATAACGGGGAACAAAGAAATGGCAGACCAATTGAACAAGTACTTTGGTTCGGTATTCACTAAGGAGGATACAAACAACCTTCCGGATATAAAAGGGTTCAGAGGGTCTAGTAAGGAGGAGGAACTGAGGGAAATCTTTATTAATCGGGAAATTGTGTTGGGGAAATTGATGGGATTGAAGGCCAATAAATCCCCAGGGCCTGATGGACTGCATCCCAGAGTACTTAAGGAGGTAGCCTTGGAAATAGCGGATGCATTGACAGTCATTTTCCAACATTCCATTGACTCTGGATCAGTTCCTATGGAGTGGAGGGTAGCCAATGTAACCCCACTTTTTAAAAAAGGAGGGAGAGAGAAAACAGGGAATTATAGACCGGTCAGCCTGACATCAGTAGTGGGTAAAATGATGGAATCAATTATTAAGGATGTCATAGCAGCGCATTTGGAAAGAGGTGACATGATAGGTCAAAGTCAGCATGGATTTGTAAAAGGGAAATCATGCTTGACAAATCTTCTGGAATTTTTTGAGGATGTTTCCAGTAGAGTGGACAAGGGAGAACCAGTTGATGTGGTATATTTGGACTTTCAGAAGGCTTTCGACAAGGTCGCACACAAGAGATTAATGTGCAAAGTTAAAGCACAGGTGATTTGGGGTAGTGTGCTGACATGGATTGAGAACTGGTTGTCAGACAGGAAGCAAAGAGTAGGAGTAAATGGGTACTTTTCAGAATGTCAGGCAGTGACTAGTGGGGTACCGCAAGTTTCTGTGCTGGGGCCCCAGCTGTTTACATTGTACATTAATTATTTAGACGAGGTGATTAAATGTAGTATCTCCAAATTTGCGGATGACACCAAGTTGGGTGGCAGTGTGAGCTGCGAGGAGGATGCTATGAGGCTGCAGAGTGACTTGGATAGGTTAGGTGAATGGGCAAATGCATGGCAGATGAAGTATAATGTGGATAAATGTGAGGTTATCCACTTTGGTGATAAAAACAGAGAGACAGACTATTATCTGAATGGTGACAGATTAGGAAAAGGGGAGGTGCAACGAGACCTGGGTGTCATGGTACATCAGTCATTGAAGGTTGGCATGCAGGTACAGCAGGCGGTTAAGAAAGCAAATGGCATGTTGACCTTCATAGCGAGGGGATTTGAGTACAGGGACAGGGAGGTGTTGCTACAGTTGTACAGGGCCTTGGTGAGCCCACACCTGGAGTATTGTGTACAGTTTTGGTCTCCTAACTTGAGGAAGGACATTCTTGTTATTGAGGGATTGCAGCGAAGGTTCACCAGACTGATTCCCAGGATGGCGGGACTGACCTATCAAGAAAGACTGGATCAACTGGGCTTGTATTCACTGGAGTTCAGAAGAATGAGAGGGGACCTGATAGAAACATTTAAAATTCTGTTGTATTCAGACAGGTTAGATGCAGGAAGAATGTTCCCAATGTTGGGGAAGTCCAGAACCAGGGGTCACAGTCTAAGGATAAGGGGTAAGCCATTTAGGACCGAGATGAGGAGAAACTTCTTCACCCAGAGAGTGGTGAACCTGTGGAATTCTCTACCACAGAAAGTTGTTGAGGCCAATTCACTAAATATATTCAAAAAGGAGTTAGATGAAGTCCTTATTACTAGGGGGATCAAGGGGTATGGCGAGAAAGCAGGAATGGGGTACTGAAGTTGAATGTTCAGCCATTAACTCATTGAATGGCGGTGCAGGCTAGAAGGGCCGAATGGCCTACTCCTGCATCTATTTTCTATGTTTCTATGTTAATATACTGGCCTATGTTTCCATACTCAGAATCAGAATCATGTACATAATGTAATGAACATAAACAAACATAACTGTCGGCCCATTTGGATCAGGTTGCCCCAGGCCCGTAATCCGGCCCTGCATGCAGGTACAGCAAGCAATTAGGAAGCAAATGATCTTTATTGTAAGGGGCTTAGAGTACAAGAGTAAGGAAGTGTTACTACAATTATACAGGGCCTTGATGAGACCACACCTGGAATATTGTGCACAGTTTTGGTCTCCCTCTCTGAGGAAGGACATGCTTGTAATGCAGCAAAGGTTCACTAGATTGATCCCTAGGATGAGAGGGTTGTCCTACGAGGACAGATTGAGTAGATTGGGCCTAAAATCTGTGGGGCCCAAACTTGGTGGCCTTACTGTCCGTCGCTGCCAAGTTTTTTGGGTGGTCTCCTCTCGGTGCCAGTTTCCACTGGGCCTCCCGCCGGCAGGAGGGTAGGACCGCTGGAAACCGCCCGCTGACGAGGGCGAGCATGCAAGGCACGTAAGTGTCCTTCCGCCCACCGAGCTGCGAGATTCCTCCGGGCGGGACTCAGTGGCAGCAGGGGGAAGGACCGCTGCGTGGAGGCAGGTCTAACCCCAACCGTAAGTATGAAGACCTGCAAAAAAAATGTTAGTGAACTTCTTTTATTTTTTTTCAGTGATTTACGTGGATGGGGTCTCCTGAAGGTTTTCTCCTGGGTTTTTTTTGTGTGTAAATATTTATTTTTATGCGCTCCCCCTTCGCTGGGCCCGACTCAATCCTCGGTGGTAACTTGGCGAGGATTGCATTTGGCGTTGAGATTGGTAGCTCCCGCCCGCTGCCACCCAGATTCACGGCACGTCCCTTTTTTGCCGCCGGGCGGTCTTTCAAGGACTATTTTACGAAACTCCCGCCCAAAGTACCGTCAGTTGTCTTGGCAATCCTTTGGGTGGCACTTGGGCAGAACTTAGCTTCCACCAAGTTCAAGCCCCTGGTGTTTAGAAGAATGGGAGGTGATCTCATTGAAACATATATAATACTGAAGGGGATTGACAGGGTAGATGCTGAGAGGTTGTTTCCCTTGGCTAGAGTGTCGAGAACTCGAGGGCAGAGTCTCAGGATAAGGGATCAGTCATTTAAGACTAAGATGAGGAGGAATTTTTTCACTCAGTATGTTGTGAATCTTTGGAATTCTCTATCCCAAAGGACTGTGGATGCTGAGTCTCTGAATATCTTCAAAGCTGAAAGAGATAGGTTTTTGGCAAGGGATATGTGGGGAAGTGGAGTTCAGGTCGAAAATCAGCCATGATCTTATTGAATGGCGGAGCAAGCTCGAAGGGCTGCATGGCCTATTCCTGCTCCTAATTCATATGTTCTTATGCCAGTGGAACAGCTTGACTAGAGGTGCAGCTAGTTCTGGAGCACAGATCTTCAGCACGTCGTTATCGGGCCCACAGCCCTTGCTGTATCCAGTGCTTTCAGCCATTTCCTGTTATCACATGGAGTGAATTGAATTGGCTGAAGGCTGGCTTCTGTGATGGTGGGGACCTCAGGAGGAGGCCGAGATGGATCATTCATGCGGCACTTCTGGCTGAAGATGGTTACACACACTTCAGCCTTGTCTTTTGCACTCACATGCTGGGCTCCACCAGCATTGAGGATTGCGATATTCATGGAGCCTCCTCCTCCCATTAGTTGTTTAATGGTCCACCACCATTCAATGACTGGAGGTGGCAGGACTGCAGAGCTTTGATCTGATCCATTGGTTGTGGGATCGCTTAGCTCTGTTTATAGCATGCTGCTTCCACTGTTTGCCATGCATGTAGCTCTATGGATTTGTAATACAAAGGTTCTCTGGACACACCAAGGAGGTGGGTTGTGAGGGGGAGGCTAGGAAGTGGTTGAGTAACCCGGGAGAACGGGTTTCCCGCAGGCCCTACCGAATTTAACGGCAGGGCCTCATTTGCATTTCAAACCTTTGTTTCGCACCTGCAGCCAGCCAGAGGGAGAGGCTGGCTGGCTGTAGGCAGGTAGGCTGCAGAGAGGAGGGAGGGAGAGAACGATCGCGTCTGGAACATTGGGTGGGAGGGAAGTTCATTATAATAGTTAAATAGTTAAATAGTTACCCGTCAGAGCGTTCATGCACAGCCGGCGTCTCAGCAGCACGGCACGGTGCCCCCGAGTCGGCTGCGGGGCGGACGAGACTGTCACCCATCTCCTTCAGGATTGCGCCTTCGCAAGGCAGGTTTGGAAAGAGATGCAGTGGTTGCTGTCGAGGTTCATCCCGAGCAGCTCCGTAACACAGGACTCTGTGCGCTCTACGGGCTGTTCCCAGGGACACACACCGAGACAGATATCACCTGCTGCTGGAGGTCAAAGACGCTCTTTGGTCTTGCCGAAACTTGCTGGTCTTCCGGAGCAAGGAGATGTCCACGTCTGCGTGTTACAGACTGGCGCAATCCAAGATCCAGGATTACGTGCTGAGGGCCGCACTTAAAATTGGTGCAGTCGCCGCAAAGGCACGGTGGGGAAGGGCCACAGTTTAAAGCCCTTCCGCCACGGTAAACCCAGGGGCAGGAATCAGTACAAAACCCCCCTCGGGCCGTACTTGTAACTTCTTTTTTGTGTACATGGAGCACATGACCTGTAAACACCTATGTAGTGCCATGTACAATGCAAGGTCTGTTTCATAATGCATGTTGAAAAGAAAAATGTAAATATACCGTCACCCATTCCTTGCACTGGATAGTGACATGTAATGTAATTTGTTGAATGTACCACAATGCATCCCGTATTGTACTGAATTGTACTTGAACTGAAAAGCAAGGGAATGTATCGAACGGAACTGCCGTCAGCACCCAAATGTAGTGTATGGGATTGCTGACTGCAGCTAAATGTACTGAACAGCTTTTGAATGTACTGTACAAATCTTTATATGAATAAAGTATATTTTGAAATAAAAAAAATTATAATAGTTAAATGGGCTACCCGCCTCCTGGGAGCAGGTTGGCTGTTGGTCCCCGCCTCTGTTAAAACCAGAAGTGGACGTGTTGGAGTTGGGATTCAGGTTTTTAACTCTTTAACCTCTCACCCGACCCCAGCCAGGTTATATGAAGGTCTATGAGTTAGCAGGAAGATCTGAGGATAGGAATGTTGTTGAAAGACATCTAGAGACATTCAGCAACCAGTCATTTGAATAGCAAGTAACATTTAATACTCAGCAATCTTTGTCTTGTTATTTGATAGTATCCTGGCTGCAGACCCATGCGAACAGATTGGCTGCCCCTCTCCATCCCACCTCCGTTAAACCGGAGGTGGACGGGTTGGAGGTGGGTTTCAGTTTTTATAGGTTTTAACACATCACCCGACCCAAATGCACCTCTTTTTTGGGGTTAAAATCCCCACCAATGTCTGTGAAACAAGTTAATCCTTTTTCGAAAAGAATAAGATATCTAAGGTGCTCCTGAGAGACACCTAGATGTGGATTATCTCCTTATTTCAGTTGGAATTAGGCTCTAACCGTACAGAAGAAACTGCAGCCTTAAAATGCTGTTCTCAAATTCATGTAATCCTTATTAGATTAATCTCTGTTCTGTATATTATGTTTAGCAAGCATTAATGGCCCTATTCATCAAAAAATAGTGCTTTTGTTATTGTTACGTATAGTTTGCCATGCAGTGACTGTCTGGATTACTTCCATACCACTATTCATTGGGCATTTGTTGGACGAATTGCAATCATGGAATATTAATGAATATAAAAATAAAATGTAAATGACAGTTCTGCAGGGATTTAAAACGGCATGATTTATTGTGTTTCTGAAAAAGCAAAACTGCTGTTCCAGGTACTGAATTGACAGTTCGAACCTCATTGTGTGTGAGAATACCAGTGGCCAAGACCAGGCCATTCACACCCAAAGATTTCCTGAAGCTACTGCTATAAAATTTGGCCAGAGAGTTGCCAAACATAATTTCGGCGAGCTGCAGATACCAACTAGATGCCTGATGCAGCCCACTGGTTGGGGCCTGGAAAATTGATCGAGCTCCAATGTCAAGCCAAGCCGGGCCTCGGGTGGGGCTTGTGAAGCAAAAGGGAATTGGTGGGCGGGGAGGGGAGACCGACTGTGAGCCAGCAGTGGCCCACTCATGTTCTTCCTGGCTCCATTACAAGGCAAATAAAAATAAGAAAACCCACTTGTTCTGTGGTGGCCACCAATGCTCCCTTTAAGGACTGCTGGTTAGAGGCTGCTGTGGAACCAGAAAAACTGAACAGAGCAGATCCAGGCAAGTGGTCAAATGCGTACTTCAAGGGGGATCAGGTGTTGAGATTGCATCTGGAAATTGTCCCCCAACTTCTATTGTTCGCCCAAAAAATGGACAAACTTCTCCCCCAGGGTGGTGGCAACTTCGTAAACCTCACTGAACGTTGATATAGCACCTAAGGGCTGCCAGAAAGCTGATGTGATGCCAAATCTTAATAAAAGTTTGATGCACAATGCTGGAAGTTGTAGGGCTGCTAAGTTGACATTTATAATGAGAGAAATCCTGTACAACTAAGCAGAAAAGGGACTACATAAAAGGAAAACATCTGTTTTTGAATGGCAAGTTTATTGGGATTCTTCGCAGATCTACCTGAGCTCAGCACAACTTGCAGAAAGCAGTTACTAAAGTCCTTCACAAGAGATTTATAATTTAAATTAAATCTCATGGCATTGAAGATGAAGTTACAAATTGGAATGTTAACAGCCTCGAAAGAAGGAAATAAAAGGTCGTAATCAACGGTGAGAGTACTAATTGAATATCTATGATCATTGACATCCCCCGGGACCAGTCCAAGGTCCCCTTCAGTTTTTAATATGTATTTCGACTGCGACAAATGTATTATAAGAACTTCTAAGCTTGTGGGTCATATGAAGTTATATGAGTTTGCAGGAAGATCGGAGGATAGGAATGGTGTTGAAAGACATCAAGAGACATTCTGCAACCAGTCATTTGAATAGCAAGTAAGATTTAATACTCAGCAATATAAGCTGATGTTGGTCTTGTTATTTTATAATATCCTGGCTGTAGTGCTGAAGACCCATGCGAACAGGTTGGTTGCCCGCCATCTGTCCTGTCTCCGTTAAAACGAGAAGTGGACGGGTGTCTGATTTTATGGATTTTTACACGCCGCCCAACCCAAGCCCACCCATTTTTGAGCGTTAAAATTCCCCCCATTGTGTCCAATTCTGGGCACCACACTTTAAGAATGATGTCAAGGACTTGAAATGGGTACAGAGGAGATTTACTAGAATGGTAGCAGGGATGAGGAACTTTGGTTAAGTGGAGAGACAATAGAGGCTGGGATTGTTCTCCTGAGAGCAGAGAAGGTTACGGCCTGATGTAATAGAGGTGTTCAAAATTCTGAGGGGTTCTGATGCAATAAATAGGGAAAAACTGTTTCCACTGGCAGGTAGGTCAGTGACCAGAGGACACAGATTTAAGATCATTGGTAAGAGAACCAAAGGGAAGATTAGCCAAAGTTTTTTTTGCCCAGCGAGTTGTTTTGATCTGAAATGCACTACCTGAAAGGTTGGTGAAAGCAGATTCAATAGTAATTCTTAAAAGGGGATTAAGATATATACTTGAAAAAGAAAACATTGCAGGGCTATGGGGAAAGAGCAGTGGAATGGGACTAATTGGATAGCTCTTTCAAAGAACCGACATGACATGATGGGTCAAAGGGCTTCCGATCCATCATGTCTGCATGATTATATGATATGATTCTATGAAATCTTTTCACATAGGGGCCTCACAACAAAGCAATAAAGCTCTCCTCTTATCAATTCAAGCTGGATTTGAATCAATATCTCAGAGATGAAAAGACAATGTCTGAACCACTGCACAATGTTGTCCATCAGCATAACCATTTAAATCGAGGAAACTTGAAGCTACAAAATTCATTCTTTAGGGATCGACCTGTCAGCTTCATGTTGGGGGTCAAAATTGTGGCTTCAACCAGCAGTGCTGTTCAACTGAAAAGCAATTCTGAGTACATACAACGTTGAAACTTGAATTAAATAACTTTTAAAAAGGGAAGATAACTGTAGTTACTGTCAGAATTGAGATTGCAAAATGTACTTTAACTTAGCTGTTGATGACATAGCTAGGAAAAAGAATTTTGCAAAAATGTATTTGATAAGTAAAATAACATCTGTCTTAAACTGCAGTTTATGAGGAAGTTTTAATCTTCAACTATATATGGTTAAGAATGCAATATTGCAAAAGTTGAATATGGGCATTTTGTTGAATAACAAAGAATGGTCAGTGAAAGGCTGTCACAGACAATATAAATAGAGAGCAATGGACCACCGAGTCTGATTACAAGGTAGTAATTAAACAATGGGTTTGAATAAATAGGGCTTTCCTATGGCAAAAACCTGCTCGTATCAGTCACCAAAATCTTGCTGTGAAATTACCCCAGGGTATTATTTTTATTATTATAAATGTGTTCCTTTTACAATAGAAGGGAAGTTATTGAGCTTTGGGTCAGTTTTCTTTTGTTGACTGGATGTGTCAGTTTCCTCCTTGTCACTGGTGTGCATTGGCCTTGAAACTGAAGGATTAACGACTGCAATGTCATTGCTGTAAATTTACTGTGCAATAATTTGCAGCTAATCACCAGCAAACTCTATAAGCCAGTGAATGTCGGTTAACTATAAGGGAGAGGTTGGGTGGGAGATTTGATGCAACTGGAACAACATACCTGGCACACTGGAGGAGGGAGCATCAACACTGTAAACTTGTTCTCGATACCAGTTTTTGTGATTTCACTACCAATAGCCGGTCATTATCACCTGATTCAGGAAAGAAATGGCGGCCACACTTTCGCTGCCATTTTCGGCACTGCTGTTGCCTGCACTCACCGAAAGTATTGTAATGACTCAATCGGTGTGCAAAGCTGAGTTGATGCCTGTCATGTATGTAGACCATGTATACTAACGGTAATGTCACATAAGGTGTGCCACCAGAGAGCACTGTGGTGGGAGACCTGAGAGTCACCTGCATAGATGTGCAGGGCCCAGTATAAAAGGCTGCCCACCGTGCTTGTGTCTCACTCTGGAGTTACAATAAATGGGACTAAGGTCACAACAGCTCAAGTACAATACTAGACCTCGTGGAGTCATTCACAGGAGTATTAAAGACATAACAATGCCCGCCCATCAGTTTTGGAAATCACCGCTTCTCTTGCTGTCCTCTCTAAAGCAAGCCTGGGCATGCAGCATCTAAAACACTTGAGCAGTGTTAACAGCCATAAGGATGCTTTAACTGGTAAATGTAATACAGTCATTACTCAGGACTTGGAAGATTTTAGACGAAGGCAGATGCTGACAAGTGGAAAACAGCTCAGACGGATGGTGGCACTTCAAACATCTCCTTTGCCAAGGTTCTCTTTTTATACATTCATTTTTTGCCCATCAGTGGGGGCAAGGGGGTTGCATTTCCAGCGGCTTTCTGGGAGATCTACAGTGTTTGCGGGCCAGCAAACCGATGGGTGAAACCTTTCACTTGAGAACTGAACACCTGCACAAAACTGCAAATCCTTCGGCAGATTCCCAGCAAATAAAAACAATAAATTCATAAAGAGCATCAGATTGGCCAGAACTCCTTTGCAACATTTGCAGATCTCGAATAAGATCTCTTTTGTCATTATGATAGCTTCAGACGAATGCCACCTCCTAGCAAATCTGGAATCTGCTGCTTAAGATTTTAAGGAATTATAATTCATTTATTCAAAATTTCATAACCAATTATTTATCAATTAATTATTTTGTGTCCAGAATGCAAGACCTACTAAAAGCTGACACGATTACTACACAGTTAAACATTTTCAAGAGTAACCATTGGGGAAAGATTAGTGTTACAGAGAACGCAGATGCATTCATCTCATAAACTATTAAAACATTAACAGAGTTAATAATCGGGTGGCAGGCAATATTGTTGTCGCAAGTATGGTAACTGTTCCGTACCGAGCCTGCAGGTTCGCTCATTTCTTCCCCATTCTCCTTCACTGCCAGCAGGTGACAGATCGACCTTCGGCCTGCTGGGCTGAGTGCTGGTAATAGTGCGTTATGCCACAAAATCTCCGCACCGCTCAGGTTAATTCGCAGACAGCACCAAAATACCGGCGCTGCCTGTGCTCTTTCAGTAGGCGGCCGTTAGCCTTGGCTGGCGCTGCTACAGGCAGGTATCCAGCGTCATGGAATTCTTAGCCCAAAATGTTTTAACTCTGCTGCTCAGTCGATGATTGTATTAGAAGGAAAAGTAAAACAAATACCACATTGTGAACATCAGCATTCTTCCCCTCAATAAGTATATTTTCCCACAATAAAAATAAAATAGAGCAAGCAATATGGACCTTCATTTCGCCACCCACCATACGGGACCCTCAGGTGCCTGTTTTATGCCTGTAAAACAAGTGCAACGTGATCCAATTTCCAGGTCCATATAGGTATAGGTTGGAAAATAGTTCTTAATATTTAATATCTCAGAAATGCTTCTATACAGTGGAACTCAAGGGGACTTAACAAGTTCTGTTTATAAGAGAGTTCATGTCAGTGACATTTGAGCTCCCTTACTGGGCTCAAGGAAAAGGTACAATGAAGTTTGTTTTCATTGGGTTAGACTGTACACACTATTCACAGTGGGAATTCCTGTTTAGTGAATATTCTTGATATGGAAATACGTGGTATAATTTCTGCACCATAACACTGAAATGCCATACCATTCTCTCTCCCTCCCCCATGAGTAGATGAATTATTGATTAAGTGCTGCCCTGCGATGAGCATTAGCCGACTTCTGACAGTTCAAAGTCATTTTTAACACTAAAAAAATCAATTATCCAATAATTTGGATTAGGCAATGTAAATAACACAGCAAAGTGCAAATTAGGGCAAAAAAATTTGAATTGTCAGATAATTTGAATGAATCAATCTTGAATTAGTAGAATACATATAAACAGCATAAATTGTACTGGCTTACCATGATAAATGGTACTGCTGTTACTGTTGAGATAAGATTCAACCAGAGGGGCCTGCTCCTCTGACTGCTTCATTCGTCGAGTCCGTGATCGGCTGTCGACGTTTGCTTGGACCATCAGGGGCTCCTGACGCTTTTTCTTTTGCTTCTGTTCCAGTAAATTCCGCTGTGGGAAATAAACGTCTGTTAATCATTGAGTAAACGCGCATAAAACAGTTTCAATTTGTCAGAGGTTTGAGCGAACTTTAGACCATGTTCAATTTACAAAGTAACTACCGGCTCAGAAAGCAATGGTTTCTTTGCAGTTAGCCCTTGAGGCCTTCAGTAGCATACATCTGTAAAGATATTTTAAAATAAGTTTTCCTTTTAGATTAGAAAAACTTTAGAAAAGAACTAAATGTATATTGAATGTATATCGGTGGTAGAGCTATTAGTCCCGATTCTCCAGTCTGTGCTCTGTTGCAGCGCAATTACTTTCTGTAAGTATGGGATCTGTGAAGTTACTTTTATATTCCATGGTATGTGGCTTAAATTACAGGTGAAGCTGAGGGGACAGGAGAGAGGGGTTTAAGGGAATGGTTGGTAGTGGGGAAAAGAAACCATGATGATTCCAGAGTAGTGGGTGATTGTGACAGAGGGGAGGGAGGCCTGGTCGAGCTTATCAGTAATCAGACAATTTGTCTACCTTGGTTGCCAGGGACATTTGTAAGGAAATCATTTATAATACATTTTTTCTCAAGATTGAAATGCTACACTGTGCAACATTTCAATACAGTGGCCTGAAATTCCGGTGGGCGTTGTCCCAATTTCCTGCCATAGCTTCAGCGGAAATTCAGCGGGACTCCCAAAGAAATGACACGAATAGCCATTTTCAGCCACTCATTACATTTCTCCCCTGCCGAAGTTCTGGCAGCAAATGGAGATAAAATCCATGGGATTTCAGGGCCAATATCTCCCCTGCTTTCCTGCCAGCTGCACTCATTCCATATGCAAACATCAGTGGGTACAAAATGCGTCTCAGGCGGTGGCACAAAGCTGGCGGTATGGGATCAGCTGCCCTTTATATGGAGCTCCAGATATTCAGGTCTACTGATTGCAATGGAACTGAATGTCTGGCATTGCGTATAGCGGGTGGTCGATCCCATTCCGCCCGTTTTGCGCCACCGCCTGAGACGCATTTCTAGCCCAATTATCTGGCCCCATTCACAAGAAAAACATGTCACCCCAAAATTTTCACTATCATGGAGCTACAAAAGTAAATCAAACTGCAGCATCATTTTAATCTTACAATAAGATTGGGTACCTAGACCTGGTTTACTAAAACCTATACTACAGCTGCATCTAAGAACAAAAGAAAGACTGGCACTTATATAGCACCTTTCATGATCTCTGGACGTCCCAAAGCCCTTTACAGCCAATGAAGTACTCTTTGAAGTGTAGTCACTGTTGTAATGGAGGAAACGCGGCAGACAATTTGTGCACAGCAAGCTCCCACAAACAGCACTGTGATAATGACCAGATGGGGGTGAAATTCCGTAGCGCCCTGTTTGGGACGTTAACTTTTTAAATTTTGAAAAGTTAGCGCCAGGTGCAAACGATTGCTAACTTCTGCTAAATTGGGCTTTAACGCCCCAGGAAGGAAGGTGGGGTGGTAAATGAGGTGTTAATTACCTCAGCGGGGCGCTACAGGGGTGCTAATAGCAGAGCACTGGTGACTTGTATTCAGCAATCATTCTTCAATCCTTTACACTGGTTGATTCCAGCTCTTAAAGGGGAGGTTATATCAAGCTGCTCATTTTCAGCAGTGCTGCATTTGAGGAAGAGCTGTGAGCTAGTGCAACACATTACTGGGATAGCTGCTGAAAATTCTGCTGGAAGGGAGAGGGCAAGGCCATTCAATAATGTGGTATTGGAGGCATTGGAGAGAGGGAGTGATGCGCTGTTGCCAGCATCTAAAAGGAGGCCATTGCCACAGGTCATCAGGGACATGTGGAGGGAAGTGACCGAGAGGTGTTGGCCAGCACTGTAGTTGATCGAACCCTTGCACAGTGCCAGAAGTAGTTCAACGTCCTCAATTGGGTGGTGAAGGTGAGCACATTCCTGATCCCACCACTGCCACTCCGCCATTGCACTTGTCACTGCCTGTCTCCCAGCCAGCCCAGACTGCAACCACCCAGCCTGAGGTGGTGCAGCCTACAGCCCGGCCTTCCAGGCCCAGAGCTGGTCGAGGGCATCCTGCAAGGCCATCTGTAGTCTCTGGCCCTGACACACAGCAGCCTTCCACCAGCCCTGCTGCAGCCACTGCGGAGGAACTCTTTAATAGTTAAACCGTGTGTTAAGAGGGCTATAAGGTATTGCACAAGGGTGATTCTTAAATATATTTGTTGTTTATGATACTGATAAATGTTATGAAATACATGTCAATTGGAACGGTGTATCTTTGGTGGTGTCTCTCATTTCAGTTTTGGGGATGTAGAATGGGAGGGAAAATGGATGTGCTGATGGGGACGTGCAGAGCAACCAGGAAGTGGGTTGGAATTCACTGGAATCGAAGTCTGAAGAGACGGTCACGACTGCCCTTGCAGAAATGCGATTGAGTGACTGCCTCCTCCGTCGCTGGTGTTACTGCTCCTGCTCCTCCTGCTCCTCCTCCTCGTCCTCCTCCTCCTCCTCCTGAGATGGTGGAGCTACGCCTGATGGCATTGGCTGCGCCCTCATGATGGCCAAGTTGTTCCGCATGCAGCAGATGATGACAAAAAGGGACACCCGCTCAGCAAAGTACTAAAGGAGCCATTGCTTCAGCACACCGATGGTCTGCTCAGTGATGTTCCTGGTGGCAGCGTGTCTCTCATTGTATGAGTGCTGGGAAGGAGTGTTGGGGATGCTGAGGGGAGTCATGAGCTACGTGGAGAGTGGATAGCCCTTGTCTCCGAGCAGCCAGCCGCGAACTTGATGTGGTGGCTGGAAGAGAGCTGGCACACAGGTGTGGCACAGGATGAATGCATCAGGCATTGACGGTGTGGTCACACACCAACCGGACATTCAGTGAGTGGTAGCCTTTGCGGTTACAGAATACCTCAGGATTGTGAGGCGGTGCCTGCAAATCGACTTGGGTGCAGTCAATGGCACCCTGCACCATTGGGAAGTCAGCTATCCTGGCAAAGCCACATGCACATTCCAGCTGCTTCTCTCTAGTCATGGGGAAGGAAATGAATTTTTTCTCCATCTAGAAAGAGCATCTGTGACCTTGCGGATGGAGCAATGGACGGCAAACTGGGAGATGTTGGCGCTGTCTCCTGTTGCATACTGGAAGGATCTGCTGGCATAGAAATTGAGTGCAATGGTGAATTTGATTACCACTGAGAGAGCCATCCTCACCCTGGTCTGAGGCTCCAGGTCTGATTGCAGGAGGTGGCAGAGCTCTGTGACCACATCCTGCTGAAGCGCAGCCTTTGAACACACTGCTTCTCAGTGAAATTGATGCAGCAGAACTGCGACCGGAATACCCTGGGAGGGTAAGGTCTCCTGTTGACAGCCTTGTTAGACCTCTTCCCTCTGGCCACTTTTGCTGCCTGTCTCTCTGCCTTTATTATCTGAATGGTGACAGATTAGTAAAAGGGGAGGTGCAGCGAGACCTGGGTGTCATGGTACATCTGTCATTGAAAGTTGGCATGCAGGTACAGCAGGTGGTGAAGAAGGAAAATGGTATGTTGGCCTTCATAGCGAGGGGATTTGAGTATAGGAGCAGGAAGGTCTTACTGAGTTGTACAGGGCCTTGGCGAGGCATCACCTGGAATATTGTGTAAAGTTTTGGTCTCCTAATCTGAGGAAGGATATTCTTGCTATTGAGGGAGTGCAGAGGCGAGATTGCTACCAACTGAGCCAGGGTTATGTGCTAAATAAGGATCAGTGTTTTGAGAAATGGTTGGCTGCTGAAAAATGTAAGAGTTTCCTGAAACCAAGATGAACCTTGATATGTCCTTACTATACAGCACGTGGCCCATACTTGAGAGAAGGTCACTCTGTGACCAGTTACCTTTATTACCAAGACCTCAAGTAATGAAGGTAGGTGGAGCTTCCCCTTTTATACCTGAGAGTCCAGGTTAGGAGTGTCTCCCACAAGTTCACCCCCTTGTGGTCAATGTTCTCAAGATGTACAACTTAGGTCAGCTTATACATGGGTTACAATGCTGGTTGAATACATGACATCACCTCCCCCCCCAAAGTCTTATTGGGATCACAGGTTGGGATCTCTGGTGATTTACGCTCTCTTGTAGAGCGCCTGAGTTGGGGCTCTGGTTGTTGGGTGCTGGCCTGAGTGTCTGCTGTTTGCGGTGCCTCAGGCCTGTCCGGATTGCCCACAGTGACTGGGCTCTCCTCCACTTGGTTCCGGTGTTCGGTCACCTGTGGTGGAGTAAACTCTTCCTCTGCTTCTTCTATGAGGTTGCTGAACCTCCTTTTAGTTTGATCCACGTGTTTGCGGCAGATTTGTCCATTGGTAAGTTTAACTACCAATACCCTATTCCCCTCTTTGGCATCACAGTGCCTGCAAGCCATTTGGGCCCTGCAGTGTAATTAAGGACAAAAACAGGGTCATTTACATCAATACATCGCGCCCTCGCATTCCTGTCATGGTAGTCACATTGTGACTGACGTCTGCTCTCAACAATTTCTTTCATAGTGGGGTGTATAAGGGATAACCTGGTTTTGAGCATCCTTTTCATTAGCAACTCTGCGGGTGGAACCCCTGTGAGCGAGTATGGTTGGGATCTATTGGCCAACAGGAGGCGTGATAAATGGCTTTGTAGGGAACCCCCTTGGATTCTGAGCATCCCCTGTTTGATTATCTATACTGCTCGTTCTGCCTGTCCCTTTGAGGCCGGCTTGAACGGTGCCGTTCTGACATGTTTGATTCCATTGCCCGCCATGAAGTCCTGGAATTCAATACTTGTGAAGCACAGGTCATTGTCGCTGACCAAGATGTCCGGTAGACCATGGGCGGCGAACATTGCCCGTAGACTTTCTACCGTGTCAGAGGATGTGCTTGAATTTAAAATGGCACACTCACTCCATTTGGAGTAGGCGTCTACTACAACCAAAAACATTTTTCCCATGAAAGGACCTGCGTAGTCCACATAGATGCGTGACCATGGCTTGGCGGGCCAGGACCAGGGGCTAAGGGGGGCTTCCCTGGGTGCGTTGCCCAGTTGGGCACACGTGTTGCACCTGCGAACACAAAGTTCCAGGTCTGCATCTATCCCTGACCACCAAATGTGTGACCTGGCAATTGCCTTCATCATGACAATGCCCAGGTGCCCATTGTGGAGTTCTCTGATAAACACCTCTCTGCCCTTCTGGGGCATGACTACTCGGTTTCCCCACAGTAGGCAATCGGCCTGAATCGAGAGTTCATCCTTGCGCCTGTGAAATGGTTTAAATTCCTCAGGGTATGCGTTAGATATATTCAAAAGGGAGTTAGATATGGCCCATATGGCTAAAGGGATCAAGGGGTATGGAGAGAAAGCAGGAGTGGGGTACTGAAGTTGTATGATCAGCCATGATCATATTGAATGGTGTTGCAGGTTCAAGGGGCCGAATGGCCTACTCCTGCTCCTATTTCTTATGTTCTTATGTTAAAAACAAAAGCTATTCACTACAGTATGAGTGGCACTTAAATCTCTTACCTGTCTGTCAAGCTTCTGTTGTCGCAGATTGCTGCCCTCATCATCCAGAACACTGTGAGGGAAACAGTACAAGTAATCAATATGTGTTTGCTAGAAGTTGATGTTATATATTGTACAGGCCCAGTCCTGAAATCGCAATAGGATAATAGAATCATACAGCACCGAAGGAGGCCATTCGGCCCATCATGCCCGTGCCAGCTCTTTGAAAGACCGATCGAATTAGTCCAATTCCCTTGCTCTTTCCCTATAGCCCTGCATTTTTTTCTTTTTCAGGTATATATCCAATTGAGGGATTTTCTGAAATTTCATGTAATATTTTACAATTAATTTATTTTTACCTCAGCAAAATAATCAGATAATTCTTCGTATTTAATGTATTAGAGCAAACTTACTGCATTTTGGATGTATTTATGTGATCAATAAACACATCGGTAGCTTGGCTGTGTCAATGGAAAGTGATTTATCTCCCAAGTCGCCTCTCTCCAATAAGTTCTTGGAAGGGAAGCTGGATGGTCGGTTGTGAGGGACCAAAGTGTTCTATCAAACTGGGAAAGAAAATAGCCCTGCCAACCCCTGGTAGCTGATCACTCAGGTGTACTGTCGCCCTGCTTGCAGGGGGGATCTACTGCACAAAGCATTTGAAGGACAAAAAGTTAAGTCAAGCAGCAGAACCTTCCAAGGCCCCACACCAATGGTGGCAGCTCACACGCAACAGGAAACATATCGTCAAAGGTCCATTGGCTGTGAATTTCCAATATGTTAATGTCAATGGACAAAAAACTTCAAGCACAGGCCTGGGAAGGCTCTAGCTGGAGGAACCTTCAGAGTAAAGACAATCCCGTTAAGAAAACAGCCCTCTACTGTTCTTGAGCAACACACCAGTATCAAAACCTTATACATATAATACATTTGTCTTTGTCATTTTACTGCAAAGAGTTGTGATTATTTTCAAAGACAGCCAATTTTGGCTTGTTTCATATAGAAAAGTTTGAACCTGTCAAATCTTATTTGCATATTACCTCTGAATAAGACCAGCACATTCTTAAAATCTTTGGAATAAAAACTCTAGGTATAAATTTCAGGTTCCAGTTAAAACAATTATCTACATAAGGAGAAACTTGTATCCCGTGATAAATTGAACGGTGATAGAAACTTCTGTTGATTTCTGTGGGCCCTGGTGTGCTCCCGAGGTGAATGAGGCATCTTGTACATTAAAGCACTGCCTTTAGCATCTGTACAAGAAACTAGGGACTATGGTAACGCTCTAATCCCAGTAAATGGATTTTTGCAACTAGAAAGCTCAGAATGAGCAAATGCTTTCCCCTCAGGCTATCTTTCATACAATTCAGTCATCTGCAATGCCTGAATTTATGGTATAGATTTTTATCCTCACAAAGAAATAAAGACCATGATTTTGAGAAAAGGTAGCCTCATGAGAGAAACAAAGCTTTAACAAAGAGGGAGATAGAAAGCAGGAAACTATAGACCAGTAAGCCTAACATCTGTCATTGGGAAAATGCTGGAGTCCATCATTAAGGAAGCAGTAGCGGGACATTTTGAAAAGATAATGTAGTCAAGCAGAGTCAGCATGGTTTTATGAAAGGGAAATTATGTTTGACAAATTTGCAAGAGTTCTTTGAGAATGTAATGAACAGGGTGGATAAAGGGGAACCAGTGGATGTGGTGTATTTGGACTTCCAGAAGGCAATCGATAAGGTGCCATATAAAAGGTTACTGCACAAGATAAAAGTTCACAGGGTTGGGGGTAATATATTAGCATGGATAGAGGATTGGCTAACTAACAGAAAACAGAGAGTCGGGATAAATGGGTCACTTTCCGGTTGGCAAACGGTAACTAGTGGGGTGCCACAGGGATCAGTGCTGGGGCCTCAATTATTTACAATCTATATTAATGACTTGGATGAAGGGACCGAGTGTAATGTAACCAAGTTTGCTGATGATACAAAGATGGGAAAGCAAATTGTGAGGAGGACACAAAAAATCTGCAAAGGGATATAGACAGGCTAAGTGAGTGGGCAAACATTAGGCAGATGGAGTAAATGTGGGAAAATGTGAGGTTATCCACTTTGACAGGAAAAATAAAAAAGCTAATTATTATTTAATTGGAGAGAGATTACAAAATGCTGCAGTAGAGAGGGACCTGGGGGTCCTTGTACATGAAACACAAAAAGTTAGTATGCAGGTACAGCAAGTAATCAGGAAGGCAAATGGAATGTTGGCCTTTATTGCAAGGGGGATGGAGTATAAAAGCAGAGAAGTCCTGCTACAATTGTACAGGGTATTGGTGAGACCACACCTGGAGTACTGCGTGCAGTTTTGGTCTCCTTATTTAAGGAGGGATATACTTGCATTGGAGGCAGTTCAGAGAAGGTTCACTGGATTGATTCCTGAGATGAGGGGATTGACTTATGTTGGGCCTATACTCATTGGAGTTTAGAAGAATGAGAGGTGATCTTATTGAAATATGTAAGATACTGAGGGGGCTCAACAAGGTAGATGCAGAGAGGATGTTTCCCCTCATGGGGGAATCTAGAACTAGAGATCATAGTTTAAGAATGAGGGGTCATCCATTTAGAACTGAGATGAGGAGAAATTTCTTCTCTCAGAGGGTTGTAAATCTGTGGAATTCTCTGCCCCCGAGAGCTGGGGAGGCTGGGTCATTGAATATATTTAAGGTGGTTGAATGATAAGGGAGTGAAGGGATATGGGGAGTGGGCAGGGAAGTCAAGCTGAGCCCAGGATCAGATCAGCCATGATCTTATTAAATGGTGGAGCAGGCTCGAGGGGCCGAAAGGCCTACTCCTGCTCCTATTTCTTATGTTCTTATTAAAGATGTGCTGAGATGTGGTCTGTGAAATTCACCATCACACATAAAATATTAGGTTGAAGCAGACACTGTTTGTACTGCACAGATAGATTTCATGAGCTGTTCAGATGGAGAATTGCACTGTGTGCATTTGTGTATGTGTTTGTCATAAGGAGAGATGCATTTTACAGCTTCTTCTGACCTGATAAACCTACCATAGAAGATATATATTCCTCACTGAAAGAATGGCAGCAAATAAATTTCTGCCAATTACCCTGCGCAACAATAATATGAAACATTCATATCAAATTCCTTTTCGCACTATTTTAACAGAGAAGCTAACCCCTTTAAAATAAATGAGTTAGTGCCTCTATTAAAAAAAATACAAAGAACATAGTATGGAGTGTTGAGTGGACCTATAATAATGATACATAGTGTCATGTAAAATACTCAAAATAGGTTAGGGGCAGCGACACAGAGAGAGATGGAAAAGATCCTAACATTTCAGCATGTTTCACTCATTTGATTGAACATTCCACAATTAAAACTACAACTAGCAGCCTTTCTTGCCTATTTTAAATTAATTTGAATTTAGTTTATTAAATCCCCTGCCCGAGCACCTTTCTCAAGTTTCTCTCCTAGCTCCCATCATGCCCTCTCTGAGCTCACCTTGTCCATGAGATTCACCTCCTGCTCCCTTGACCCTATTCCCACCAAACTGCTGACTACCCAATTTCCTTTCCCTGCTGTCATATTAGCTGATATTGTTAACGGTTCCCTCTCCTCAGATACTGTCACCCTCCCCTTCAAATCTGCCCTCATCACCCCCTCCTCAAAAAACTCACTCTTGACCCCCTCTACCCTCCCAAGCTACTGCCCCATCTCCAACCTCCCTTTCTTCTCCAAAGTCCTTGAACGTGTTGTCCATGCCCATCATTCCCGGAACGCCATGTTTGAAATTCTCGAATCAGGTTTCTGCCCCTGCCACACTACTGAAACGGCCCTTATCAAAACCATAAATGACATCCTATGTGACTTTGACCATGATAAACTAATCCTCCTCATATTTCTTGACCAGTCTGCAGCCTTTGAAATGGTTCACAACACCATCCTCCTCCAATATCTCTCCTCCATTGTCCAGCTGGTTGGGACTGCCCTCGCCTGCTTCCACTCTTATCTCTCTCGTTGTCGCCAGAGAATCACCTGCAATGGCTTCTCTTCCTGCGCCCTCACCGGTACCTCTGGTGTTCCCCAAGGAGCTGACCTTGGCCCCCTCCTATTTCTCATCTATATGCTGCCCCTCGGCGACATCATCCGGAAACACAGCGTCAGTTTCCACATGAATGCGGGCGACACCCAGCATTACCCCACAGCCACCTCTCCCGTCCCCTCCACTGCCTCTAATTTGTCACGCTGCTTGTCCGAAATATTGGGAAGATCGAAGCCATTGTCTTTGGTCCCTGCCACAATGCCGTTCCCTAGCCACAGACTCCATCCCTCACCTCAACTTCTGTCTGAGGCAGAAGCAACCCATTCGCAACCTTGGTGTCGGATTTGACTCTGAGATGAGCTTGCGGCTACATATCCGCTCCATTACCAAGACCGCCTACTCCCGCCTCCGTAACATCGCCCGTCTCCACCCCCGCCTCAGCTCATCTGTTGCTGAAACAAGCGTCCATGCCTTTGTTACCTCTAGACTTGACTACTCCAATACTCTGCTGCCTGTATCCTAACTCACCAAGTTCCGCTCACCCATCACCCCTGTGCTCACTGACGTACATTGGCTCTCGGTCCGGCAACATCTCAATTTTTAAATTTTCATCCTTGTTTACAAATCCCTCCATAGCCTCGCCCCTCCCTATCTTTGTAATCTCCTCCAGCTCTGCAACACCGAGATCTTTGCGCCCCTCCAATTCTGGCCTCTTGTGCAATCCTGATTTTAATTATTCCACCATTGGTGACCATCCCTTCAGCTTTTGAGGCTCTAAGCTCTGCTATTCCCTCCCTAAACCTCTCCACCTCGCTACCTCTCGCTCCTCCTTTAAAATGATCTTTAAAACCAACCTACCTGTCCTAATATCTCCTTATGTAGCTCAGTGTCAAATTTTGTTTGATAACACTCTTATGAAGCGTTTTGGGACATTTTACTACGTTAAAGGCACTATATAAATGCAAGTTGTTGCTGCTGTTATTATGAGTTTCTTTTCATTTGTAGTACACCATTTGCTGCTGTTGCTGGAGAATTGAACAATTTTGCACTTTGTACCCGGTTACAGTAGTAGTGCCACATCCTACGTACAGATCGGCACGGGTGAACTTTATTACTGTGAAGATGTAACTCATCCTCAACAGTGTCACAAAGTTGGGACTGCTCATGATTGGGCTCTGCAGATAGAGACAGGTGGCCTGCTCATCCCCCACCTCCAAAAACCTTTCTGTGATGAGCTAGTAAGAGTTGTACAAGACTTGTCCTGATTGGCTCAATCTCTGATTTTCTCACACACCTTGTCTGATTCAATGGAGTAAAAAAAGTAACAGCATCACACGTTAGAATTCTGTCTGAGGTTGCACGTGTCTGTTAAACATGCAAGGGAATGTTCTCAGACAACACTCCAAAAAGTACTTCATTGGCTGTAAAGCGCCTTGAGACGTCCGATGGTTGTGAAAGACGCTATATAAATGCAAGTCTTTCTTTTTCTCTTTTACAACACGCATGGAAACCCCAAGCTGAAATCAGGCCTTCTCCACTGTCAAAACAACGAGCAGTCAGTCACGGGCATGTGATAGATACATATTTGTATCACGCAGGGAAGAGATGGTTGCTACTGTATTTGTCACTTCCCCCCTTGCTGAGAGTTTAAAGAAATGATGTTGCCACCACTAAGCAAAATGGAACTGAAAATGCCCTTGTCAAGCCATACTTAGTGTGCATGGGGCTTCTGATTGAGTGCTACAAAATCACGTCTTTATTCCGTCACATGATTTCTTAAGTGTTCATCTCCAGAAATGAGCTGCTTCATTTGAACGCGCACACAAACATTATCAAATCCACTGCACTCACAATCAACTGCACTTGATCGTACTGTTCCTCACTTTGTAACAGATCAGGAAGCCACTCTTTTGGATCTCCACACAGCTAAGAAAATTAGCCATTTGGATATAGGCCAAATCAATCTAATTTAAGGCAGATTCATTATTCCTGCTCCATCAACACCTCAGAAACATACTTCATTGACTATAATGTTGAATAAAAAGCTCTAGCAATGTTTATTTCAAAAGTGATACCAACTTGTACATTTCTGTATCCCTGTACATGGTGAACTGAATATGAAACAGTGACCATGCTTCTCGTGAATTAATGGCCTTGATTTTAACTCTGTTTCCGTCAGGCAGGAACAAGTAAAATGGAACGGGGCCCATTCCTTTCCCGCCCTGTTCTGACCGACTGTAATTTATATTTGGAGGTGGTATGGATATCTGCCCTAAGCTGGTGGGGTCCTCTTTAAGTCTGCAAATTGGGCTCCGATATGTCATTGGTGCCCGATCTGCTATTTTAACCCAAGGCCTGAGTGGGCAGTCGTGGCCAAATTTGCCAGAAGCTGCAAGAGCTAGAGCAGACCTAGCAAGTTAAGTCTTGTTTTTAAAGTTTCCTTATGGGCAAGGAAGAGTAGGAGTGAAGTAGGAAACCTTGCCCCCACCTCTTGCTCCAGAATTACCCCCTTCCCCACTGCACCTATCCACTTGCCTTAGTGCCAGGGACTGTTGCTTCTGTTCCCCATCAGCTTTTCTAATGGCCTTATCCACTTGAGATGCTACTTTTAATATCTTGAAAGCTGAACCGCAAATGCCTCTGCTCTTTCACATCAACCAGCTTTCCCCCAATCCCCACTTTATCCCCTGTGGCTTCCTTTGGTGCTCAGAGTTATTTGCTATGCCTTCTATTTTAGTGACTTGGGGCCAAAATTTGGCCCTCCAGTTTTTTCAGCGTACCTCCGAGCCTCCTGCCGACATTTTAGATCAGAAGCAGTGCCAAAAAAAATACTTGCGATCACGGCCAATTCTCAGGCCGTCTGTGGAGCTGGCGCGAAACAAAGAGAGGGGCGGAGCTAGGTCCCGGCACTGAAAACAGTGCCGGGACCTCTGCACATGCGCACTAGAGTCTGCGCGCATGTGCAGTAACTCCTGGCAGGCCGTTTCTGCAAACGTGCGCTGCAGGCTGTGTGGGAGGGGCCCGAAGCACACCGTCCCTAGCCCTGGTCAAATGGGCTCCCTCATCAGTGGTCTTGGTGCTTTAAGGGCAGGGTTCCTTCTATTTTATTTGTTAATTAATTGCTTATTACTTTTTGTGCTTTGTTTGGTGCTTGCTGGAGCTTTAAATGTAGTTACTTGGACCGATTCCTTAACTGTAAGTAAGGTCTTTCTGTGCAGACAGAAATGGACACATACACTGCCCTAAGTACAACTTTTTTCTGGCCAAATTGGCATAAATGGTGTAAGTGGCTGGGAACGCCCCCTTTTGAGAAAAAAACTGACCTAACAAAAAACCTAACTAACTCACTTACACTGGCGCAAATTAAATGGCCATATTTGCAACTAAAAAGATACACCAGAAAAATTAAGTTACACCAAAAAAAACGGTGCAACTCATGGGGAAATTTGGGCCTATAAGGAGGAGGATTAATCTCATCAAGGATTGCTCAAGCATTCAGTTCACCTCATGTCAAATCAATCTCTACCATACTCAATCCCTGCTTAAAGACGTGTTAATTGTGAAGTAACAGATTCTCATGTTGAAGGTCCTATACCTCTGTGTCGAACAGAAAGCGGACGAATGGCAAATTATTTATGATTACATTTAGAGAGATATATATCTATGCATTAATGGGATCTGACTGCAATTTATTATCGACAAATGTGTTACGGTATCTCCACTGGAATTCTAATCTAATGCCTTACATTCGCACAGTACAGTATGTTAGTACACAATGCATTGCAGACTTGTCAGAATTACTGAGGTGTGGATAACAAATTAATTAACTAGTTTTCTGTCACAATGTGTTCAGATGTATTGGCTCTTCCTCATTCTTTGAAATATTCTGGCTAGGTAGTAATTTATTCTGAACTTTTAGTTTTTGCACACCACTGAAAGCTATTTGAAACAAGCTCCTCATTATATTGTTGACCATTCACAATTTTAATTGTAAACAAGAAATTACATTCATATTGTATCCATAAATTACACAATTATTTTGATTTACTCTCGTGGTTTCACTGACTTGAAATGAGAAAAGAGTGATCACATTATTAGGAGGTTTGCACTCTGTAATGATGTTAAAATAGAATAAGATTTCCTCTGTTGGGTATTTGTTTTTTTATAAATTTGTTGACAATGTTATACACACAGGAAATCTGACATCACTGATGTTAATAGAAAACTTAAGGCCACAGGTTTATAAACATAATTCTTCTGCACAACATGGAATTATCATTCCAGCCATCCAGTGTGGAGCAAACAATCCACATTTTAAGTACTGCTGAGATTTAACTCTACGACCCTCTCTGCACAGAGGCTGCCTGACCCGTTGAGGAATATAGGAACAGGAATGGCCATTCAGCTGTGGCACAGTGGGTAGCACTCTCGCCTCTGAGTCAGAAGCCAGGGACGTGAGCACAAAAATCTCGGCCGATACTCCAGTGCAGTGCTGAGGGAGCACTGCACTGTTGATGGTACCGTCTTTCAGATGAGACATTAAACCGAGCCCCTGTCTGTTCTCTCAAGTGGAAGCAAAAGATCTCATTGCACTATTTCGAAGAAAAGCAGGGGAGTTATCGCCGGTGTCCTGGCCAATATTTATCCCTCAATCATCATAACAAAAACAGACTACCTGGTCATTATCACATTGCTGTTTGTGGGAGCTTGCTTGTGTGCAAATTGACTGCCGTGTTTCACACATTACAACAGTGACTACACTCCAAAAGTACTTCATTGGCAATAAAGCGCTTTGAGATGTCCGTTGGTCATGAACGACACTATATAAATGTAAGTCTTTCTTTATTCCTACTCTCGATTTCCTCGCCATATTCCCTGCCTATATCAATAAGTTACCTCCAATTCCACGTGCTATTATTTTTGTTGACAGTCTCTTGTGCAGAACCTTATGGAATCCTTTTATTGCTTTAATAGAGTGTCCAGAAATTGACAAGAGTATAAAGCAAAAAGCACCACTTCACACTCACTAAAATGAGAGAAGAGCAAGTTGGACTCCAAGGACGTTCCCACTTCTGCGTCCTGTGAATATTCATTGTTAAGGTTATTGACGCACTATCAACAGAAAAGCAAAGGTCAAACTGAAGCCATAATCCCACCCTCTGTCCCACAATATCCTGCCCACTGTTCAATTCGGGCTAAGCAAAAAATAGCAACGTGGAATTATGTGGCACCAAATGATGATTTAATACACTTCTCATGTGGCTCGGTGTCAAATTTTGCTTTTATATTTGCTATTGCTTCTTGGGAGCAGCGTTCCCTGTATGCTACGGGGCCGCTCAGCTCTGTGCCGGCCCCACACTGCCCGGGGGTGGCTTTTCCGACATTAAGTTTCGAGACTGCATCTCCCAAAAGAAGGAACATTACTTTGGACGTTTTACTACATTAAAGGCGCTATATAAATTCAAGTTGTTGCTGTTAACAGCCCTAGCAAGGAAAGGCCACACAAACACGACGAGCAGTTTAATAAGCCTTTTCCTTAATTCCGTCCTTTTGTATTGAGTAGTGAATGTAAACAGAAGAGTTGGCACTGTCACAGGGGCAACTGCTGACTCCTATGCAATCCTGATACTGCAACTTAGGATGGTAGGAAAGAGAAATGCCAGTGCAGCTGTATTACTGCACCACCTGTACCACACAGTCACCAGTATCACCAGCCCGAGGCTTCATGTCCCACCTTAACAAATAACATTGAAATATTGTTGCTATGTTGGATGAAAGGGGATTTCTGTTTCCTTCAACTTCCATAGTCCCCACAGCAAAGAAATCATATGACACTGCTAACAGGAGGGGAAAAGCCATTTTTTGCATGCTACTTTTGTTCCAGTTCAGTTGACATGAACTTCAAAGCAAGACATTTCATTTTCACTTAGTGACTGTACTCCTGCATTACATATGACTCTGTTGATCAGTAAATCTAGAAATCTCAAACATTGACCAGACAACATAGTCTGAGTCGTCTGCTTGTTCATATCGGGAGTTGAATTCAACCATTTCTTCTCAATCTTGCACGTTAGAGATTAATAGAAAAGACTAATGAGGTGAGCATGAATAAGATGGATTTAATGACAGATGTCTTTTACTGCTTGCTGTCTGGGCTTGAATTTAGCATCGGATGGCAGAAAATTAACTGCGTGTCTCTCTGCTGAAATGAACAATTTTCATTTAACCGCGTAATAGCATGGTTGGCTTTCAAAAGGAAGATAAGATACAAAATGTTCCAATCCAACATGTTTGTCTTTCAAGGACAAAGCTCCCTCCTTTTTGGGCCTCTCTGTGATGCAAATATTATGGCCGCAATCTTTACCTTGGAGTCGGGTTGCGTGCATGTGGGCCGCACAGCGGGTCGAGAACCCAATGTTGTGAACAGCACATTACTTAATGGCCCCAATTAAACCAGTCCTGAGTGTTTCCCGGCCCAATTAAATGGAGTGGGTCTGATGAGGTCATCGATAATTCGTTTCCAGCGCGGATACTTAAAGCAGCCTTGCACACAACTCATTTGAAGGTGGATATAGAAGTGAATAAATTGGTATCCAGAGGTCTGAGTGTTGTTATAAAGCTGATAAAAGTGTGGCTCATGGATATACAAAGGCAGAGAGCTGCATCAAGGTTGAACGATGCCTCCCTCGATGTTCTAGTGCAGGCAGTGAGAGCATGCAGAAGCTCCTCTTCCCTGCTGATAGGCGCAAAAGACCACCCAAAGAGCATAGTTGGAGATCGCAGAGCTCAGCAATGCGGATGTGGTCCAGAGGACATGGATCCAGTGCAGGAAGAAAGTCAATGATCTCATGAGGTCAGGAAAGGTAAGTGCAATGCCACACTCACCCTTATCCTGATGTGCCTCTCACCCCAACCCCATCACTTTGCCTTCCCAAGCCTACTCCTGCACATCATTCCTCACACCAGCCTTACTTGCAGGCCCACCCATCCCTCTTTATGTACATACTCGCATCACCATTTGACTAACCACCTCTGACACTCACCCACATCCTAATACCACAGAAGGAGGCCATTTGACAATGTCACGCCACTCCCTCATAGGCATCCTCTACAGATGTAGCCCATCATTCCTTACACTCATTCCAGCACTCTCAAAGTTCTCTTCCTTCCCTTCTTGCAGGAGAAGAGAGCCTGCAACAACAGGGAGAGGCAGAGAGCCAGAGGTGGCCCTTCAGTTTTCAGTCAATTGACTCCAGCAGAGGAGGCAGTCCTGGAAATCTCTGGGGTAGCAGTGCTTCTGGTGGTGGGAGACGGAGCAAGGAGGACATCCCAGCAATCTGACGACAGAATTAAACATCATACGGCCACAAGGCATACAGCAGTCACTCATGTGGGAGCGATGTCAGCAGCTAGTGAAATGTCATCATGCGCATAATGGTAACGTTACCCATTCTTAATATAACACTTCTAATTCATGTCTTTACTCTCCCACAGGTCCATCAAATGCCACCACCAACCGCCCCCTCCCCACCCCCCCCCCCCGCACTGTCGAGCCAGAGAAGTAAACTGACTCCTCCAAGGAAGCTCCAGCAGACCAGAGCCCAGCTAGCACCAGCGCAGATACACACACCTCAGTGGGTCCTGTGCGAGATACAGTGTTGTCACCTGGTTTCTCTCACATCACTACTGAGCAAGAGCAGATGGTTTTCTCAGGGACAGCAGTGGAAACTCCTCGCCAGCGATGTCTGCAAGTGTGCAGAGAATGGAAAAGTCCATCTGCAACATGAGCACCACCATCTCTCAGGTGATGGCGATGATGTGCTCCTCCATGGACAGGATGGCCACCTGCATGGAGCAGCTAATGTGCCAGTCACATAAGCACATGCTTGCTGTGGACAACAGGGGGCCAGATGTTCATCGACCTCATCTCGAGGAGAGTTACTAACAGAGACTTGGACGTTCATCACCCCACTGCTGTGTTCGCCAGCTCCTTGCTAGCAGGGAAGTGCGGGTGGCCCATGAGAGGGATGATGGTGATGGAAGTGGGGGCTCGTCTCAAAGAGCTCGCTCTTCTCCCCCATTGCCTCCCCCTTAGTCAGAGCCCCACATGCTTCCTTGGATCCTGATGATCGAGTCTGCCACTGCGCAGTTCCAGGAGGAACATTCTTTGGCGGGACCCTCAGAGACTCCAAAACCCAGAGGACGTCCATCAAAAGCGTCCACGCAGTCGCAGCAGGGAAGTGAGCAGCCTGCCTCTACCTCTGCTGAAGTCTCAGGGGTTGCACCTCATAGAAGCACTCAGAAAAGAAAAAAGACTCAATCGCAGATGCAGTCGATGTTGCCCTGCACCTTTTGGAAGCTAACCAGAGCCACAAAGCCTGCTCAGTAACACAGGCTTCATCAGTGGCAAAATTGACGTAATTGGCTGACATGTCAAACATCGGTAACCTGGGTGAAGCATCTGTGGGCGGCCGACTGCGAGATCCTACAAGTGTCTGCTGCAGATCCCTGGAAGAAGCCTGAAGCGATCACCCCCAGATCAAATGTAGCATAGGTCAGACTAATCACCCACAGATCAAATGTAGCATGGATCAGACCAATCACCCCCACATCATGTGTGGTACGAATCACACCAATCAACTCCCAGATCAAGTTTAGCAGGGATCAAAGTTAAAGTAAAATTCCTTCAACTCTGCCGTAACAATGTCCTTTAACCTCAAGTGAGAAGAGCCTCTCACTGCTCCAGTGCATCATTTCTATTTCTCGCACATCATTCTTGTGACCATTCTGAATTAGAATGTCGATTTAGTGATCATCTACAGCTAGTTTTGTGATGTGGACGTGCCTAATAGAAACTAGTTAGCAATTGCCCAAACCCATCACACATCGGGTCCTTGCAGACAACAGAGAGGAAATATTTGTCCCATCTGTTTGGGCTGATTAAAATGCAGGGGCCCGAGTTTGGTCGACTTACTGCCAGCTGCCGAGTTTTCTCGGCGGTCTCGATGTTTTCTGGGCGCTCTCCCGAGCGAGTTTGGTTAGGTCCTTACTCCAGCGGGGAGAGAAGGCCGTTGGCATGCACCAGAGTGAAACACCCACAAAAGCCCTTGCGCCCGCTGCGTCCCCAGTTTGGTCCGGGCGTTCCTCCGCTCCAGCAGCAGAAGAGACCATCGCATGGAGGCAGGTGTTACCTGAACAGTGAGTATGAAGATCTACAAAGAAAGGTTAGTGCACTTCTTTACTTTATTTCTTTTGCAATGATTTAGGTCGATGGGGTCCTCTGAAGGATTTCTGTTTGTTTTTTTTTATTGTTTTGAACGTTTTTTCATTTTGCCGATCCCCCCTCCCTGGGCCCGACTCTATCCTCAGCGCTACTTAGCCAAGGACCACATTTTTCACCCACTGCTTCCCAGAATTGGCGTACATGGCCCATTTTTGCTGCCGGGTGCTTTTTCCCACATTTATTCACGAAACGTTCGCCCAAAATATCGTCAGGATCTTAGCGGCCCTTTGGCTGATACATGGGCAGAACTTATCTTTCACCAAACTCGAGCCCTAGGTACCAGAGAAGACTTGGCAGTATTCTAACTAACTGATAAGCACAGCCCACAACTTCCATGCACTTTTCAGTGTTAAAACAGTATGTACCAACATGAAGTGAGAGGTATCACTGACTTAATATTACAACTTCTTCTGACAATGCTATTTTAACTAAGTTTTTAACTTTCTCTCCCACCGTTCACACAATGGCTAGAATTATAATATAAGATTGATTTACGTATAAATTAATTTCTCAAATATATGTTGGAACTTAACCAGACTTTTAAACAGTAAGGTGATCATGGACAATAATTCTGATGTTTATCTCTAAAGGTTTTTATAGTTAAAGACAATTTCATAGGAACTAAAATTTTTATTTTGTTAAACTTTATAGGATTTCTTCAATCATCACTGTATATCTGAATTATGAATTCAACATACAGATTAGAAACTTTGACTGAAGTATCAGCCAGGTGCACTGGTCACCACTGTTAGAATATCTGCAACGTGCTGTGTATTTCAATGATTCTGACAGGTCGGCAGAGATTTTAATCGTCTTGTTCAGGCACTAATCTCATCCAATTGGACTAATGCCAAAAAAAGATCCATTCTCACTGTGAACTATACTAGTTGAATTCTTTAATCTTCATTTTAATATATAGTATAAATCATCACTGATTAGAAATGTCAGGCATTAGATTACGGAATATATGACAGCTCAAAATAGTGCAGCTGCAAAATATTGTACCATCTGCTTTGGATGGAATATTTCAGGTCAGCAATCAATAACACTGACATGAACTCCATTTATAATTTGTATCCTTTACTTTTTTGCAGTATGCAATACATTTACCATTCCCTGGTAGAGTGGGGGAGGGGACAACCTGCCATAGCTCTCTGCCAATGTGACTTTGCAACCGGCCTCAATAAGCTGAACAGTAGCAGCCAAAGGTGAATCTCCCAATGAGTTCCCCCTCTCATCACCAACAACAACAAATGGCATTTATATAGTGCCTTTAACATAGTAAAATGTCCCAAGGCACTTCACAAGAGCGGTTATCAGACAAAATTTGATACTAAGCCACACAAAGAGATGTCAGGGCAGGAAGAGGTAGATTTTAAGGGGCATCTTAAAGAAGTGAGAGGTAGAGAGGCGGAGAGGTTTAGGGAAGGAATTCCAGAGCTTAGGGCCTTGGCAGCTGAAAGCACAGCAGCCAATGATGGAGTGAAGAAAATCGGGGATATACAAGAGTTCAGAATAGAGATCTTGGAGGGTTGTCGGGCTGGAGGAGGTTTACAGGGATATGAAGGGTTAACAGTTCCCGGCCTCTGCTTGGTGCTTTCCATTGACAACGTGGATGGGTACGCAAACAAAATGTTTCTCAGTGAAGTGCCAATAATCTGAACACCTACATCCATGACTCCTCCGATGCCCGAGATGATGTGCTCAAGTCCACAGTAGGATTACCAAATGAGCCAAGCTGACACTCAACATATATTTCAAAAGATGAGTGACAGGACAAAGGCTATATTATTGGAGGTGCCATTTTTTGGATGAGAAGTTAAGCAGGTTTCTGCCTGTTTAGATGGAAGGAAAAGATCCCATGGCACCACTCCTACAAAGACAAAGAGGTCTCCTGGCATCCAGGCAAACAATCCCCTATGAAGCAGATTAATGTAGTTAGTGACAAATGCATTTGTAGTCAGAGGTCTGAATGTAAGGTTAAGGACAAGGAGATGAGGACTCTTTTTGGTAAATTATTGGGCATATGGAAATAAATGTCATACTTTGGCTCTGTTGTGCAGTTATTCAAGACCGCTTTATCATTCTTACTACTTTACCAGTTGCACTGATTGTCCACAACCTGCCCTCTGGTAGGGCAAAGTTGTTTAAAATTCAGCAGGCAAGAGAAATGTTGATCACTATTGTCAGGGTGTATTGCAGCACTCCCCCAATCTCTCCAAGCATCTGAACCTTTGCTTATGGCTGACCCTGGTAACAGCAGGAATCTCATTCTACTGCTCTTCCCATTTTTCCCTTGGGTTCCTAAATGGGGTATGCAACCATGGCTGTAAGGGATAACCTTGGTCCCTCAATAATCTTCCATCCAATCTTTGCGGCCTTCAAATAATGGTAGAACCATGGAGTGTGTAAAATAAAAGAATGATGGCAAGCAACAGGTCAGCAGGCATTAATATGCATGATTCAGTGCTTGTTGCCATAGTTCAATTGCATCCTTATGGATTTGAACCACTTTCATGAAAGGAATGGCATTGAGTAGAGGCCCATGTGGCCATATATGTGCCATTAATAATGCCCTGCAGTTTGAGCAATCCAACCAGATGGGCTCATGTGTTACTGCCTGGTTTTGAAGTTGAAGTTGATGATTTGAATGGCATTGTCAAACAAAGCACCTGTCACCTGCATGATGGTACTGTGCACTGCTGTTTGGGAGATTTGATAGATATCTTCTGCTATTGCCTGGAACAGTTCAAGACTGCACTTATGTTGCTTATGATTGACGGAGCTGTCACTGATGCTGAAATGGTTTATGGGGCTAGATGCAGGAGTGTGCAAAATTCAATGATGCCCTCGTCGGGGAATCCGATTCTCCACATACAAATTTAATTTGACTTAACCAGGTACAATCTCTGGACTTCTTAACGTGGCTGACTGTTTAAGGACAGGTTCTCATTAGTCTCCCCAGCTGTAAATGCACCTGTTTGGCATGCATCCTTTTACCATCTCCTCTAGAATCTTCAATCAGAAAGGGATGGCCAAGAGGCTGCATATTGCAACTTTCAAGGCAGCATAAAATCTTTGTTCCCTGTGGAAATTACACAGGTAGTAGATGTACAGCAGCTTCAAGGAGCTATTGGTAAGGCTCCAATAAGTTTCACTAACTACTTTTCTCCCACAGCAGCAATATAGCACAGACGCAGAAAACAACGGGAAACTGGAAATCAGAAAACAACATAACTTTAGCAAGAACAACTTGACAGCAAAAAGGAGAGAAGAAGCCTTCTATGTCTTGCATGGATGCAGAGTGTTCGTTTTACTGTTTAAAACTTCTGATGTATTATGGGGCCTAGACTTCACTGAACGTCTTTTTTGGAGGTCTTAATGAGCCTAGTATGCTACGCACAGGTCTGAATGCCCCATAGAGTGCAGCAGCATAGAGTGGCATTCGTGAGTTTGGTAAGTGGGTAAGTTTTAAGGGTTAATCTCTTTAAACCATTTAGAGGCTGGAGTAAATTGTTAGTGGCAATTGCCAGTAGCTTCTAAGTAAGTAGCAGTTTAATTTAAAGGGAAAAAGTTAAATAGTTGGGAATCTTTCAGGTTTAGGCAGAGAAAAACAAGGTAACTCTCCAGTAGGAAGCAATTAGCAGCTAGTTAAAACCAGTTCTGTAAATGACTGACCAGTAGTGAGTCATCTGACCTAGATACAGTTTAAAAAGAGGCAGCTCGTGCAGAGCACGGAGTGCAACAGCATAGAATGGCATTCGTGAGTTTGGTAAGTGGGTGAGTTTGGGCAAGAGGAGGCGGTAGATGCTGTTTTGTCTTGTTTTTCCCACCAGTGCTGAAACTAGAGCAGCTGATAAGGAGTGTGAGAGTAGGAGACGGAGGCCCAGAGACCAGCCCAACCAGCTGCAGACAAAGATAGAGGGGTGCGAAATCGAGAGGTGACGTCACAGCCAAGCTGGTAAGTGGTTGGCTGTTCGACTGGTAAGTATAACTCTCTTTTAGACTGACTTTTAGATTGGTTTAATTGGCAGCGAACTACTAAGTAGCTGTTTGGTGTTTAAGTAAATTTTAGTAAGTAAATTAATTTAAGGGTTAAGTCATGGCAGGAGAGCTCAGACCCGTGTCATGCTCCTCCTATGCTATGTGGGAAGTCAGGGACACTTCTACTATGTGTGCGGGAAGTGTGTCCAGCTGCAGCTCCTGACAGACCGCATGATGGCACTGGAGCTGTGGATGGACTCACTCTGGAGCATGCGCAATGCTGAGAATATTGTGGATAGCACATTTAGTGAGTTGGTCACAACACAGGTAAGGGTTAGGACAGATAGTGAATGGGTGACCAAGAGACAAGGCAAGAGCAGGAAGGTAGTGCAGGAGTCCCCTGCGGACATCTCCCTCCAAAACAGATAAACACATATGCTAATCAGAGTAGAGGGAGCAGGATAGTTAGAATAAATATGTGGCTTGAGGAGTGGTGCAAGAAGGAGGGATTCAAATTCCTGGGACATTGGAACCAGTTCTGAGAGAAGTGGGAACTGTACAAAAGGGACGGTCTGCACTTGGGCAGGACTGGAACTGATGTCCTGGGGGTAACATTTGCTAATGCAGTTCGGGAGTGTTTAAAGTAATATGGCAGGGGGATGGGAACCTATGCAGCGAGACAGGGCGAAGTAATATGGAGTCAGAAACAGATGGTAGAAAGGCAAAAAGCAATAGTGGAAGGCCGAGTAAACAAAGGCAAGAAGCAAAAAGGACCACACTACATCATAATTCTAAAAGGACAAAGGGTGTTAAAAAAACAAGCCTGAAGGCTTTGTGTCTTAATGCAAGGAGTATCCTTAATAAGGTGGATGAATTAACTGTGCATATAGATGTTAGCAGATATGATGTGATTGGGATTACAGAGACGTGGCTCCAGGATGATCAGGGCTGGGAACTCAACATCCAGGGGTATTCAACATTCAGGAAGGATAGAATAAAAGGAAAAGGAGGTGGGGTAGCATTGCTGGTTAAAGAGGAGATTAATGCAATAGTTAGGAAGGACATTAGCTTGGATAATGTGGAATCTATATGGATAGAGCTGCAGAACACCAAAAGGCAAAAAACGTTAGTGGGAGTTGTGTACAGACCTCCAAACAGTAGTAGTGATGTTGGGAATGGCATCAAACAGGAAATTAGGGGTGCATGCAATAAAGGTGCAGCAGTTATCATGGGTGACTTTAATATGCATATAGATTGGGCTAACCAAACTGGAAGCAATACAGTGGAGGAGGATTTCCTGGAGTGCATAAGGGATGGTTTTCTAGACCAATATGTCAAGGAACCAACTAGGGAGGAGGCCATCTTAGACTGGGTGTTCTGTAATGAGAGAGGATTAATTAGCAATCTCGTTGTGCGAGGCCCCATGGGGAAGAGTGAGCATAATATGGTGGAATTCTACATTCGGATGGAGAATGAAACAGTTAATTCAGAGACCATGGTCCAGAACTTAAAGAAGGGTAACTTTGAAGGTATGAGGCGTGAATTGGCTAGGATAGATTGGCGAATGATACTTAAGGGGTTGACTGTGGATGAGCAATGGCAGACATTTAGAGACCGCATGGATGAACTACAACAATTGTACATTCCTGTCTGGCGTAAAAATAAAAAAGGGAAGGTGGCTCAACTGTGGCTATCAAGGGAAATCAGGGATAGTATTAAAGCCAAGGAAGTGGCATACAAATTGGCCTGAAATAGCAGCGAACCCGGGGACTGGGAGAAATTTAGAACTCAGCAGAGGAGGACAAAGGGTTTGATTAGGGCAGGGAAAATAGAGTACGAGAGGAAGCTGGCAGGGAACATTAAGACGGACTGCAAAAGTTTCTATAGATATGCAAAGAGAAAAAGGTTAGTAAAGTCAAATGTAGGTCCCCTGCAGTCAGAATCAGGAGAAGTCATAACGGGGAACAAAAATGGCAGACCAATTGAACAAGTACTTTGGTTCGGTATTCACTAAGGAGGACACAAACAACCTTCCGGATATAAAAGGGGTCAGCGGGTCTAGTAAAAAGGAGGAACTGAGGGAAATCCTTAAAAGTAGGGAAATTGTGTTGGGAAATTGATGGGATTGAAGGCCAATAAATCCCCAGGGCCTGATGGACTGCATCCCAGAGTACTTAAGGAGGTGGCCTTGGAAACAGCGGATGCATTGACAGTCATTTTCCAACATTCCATAGACTCAGGATCAGTTCCTATCGAGTGGAGGGTAGCCAATGTAACCCCACTTTTTAAAAAAGGAGGGAGAGAGAAAACAGGGAATTATAGACCGGTCAGCCTGACATCGGTAGTGGTAAAATGATGGAATCAATTATTAAGGATGTCATAGCAGCGCATTTGGAAAGAGGTGACATGATAGGTCCAAGTCAGCATGGATTTGTGAAAGGGAAATCATGCTTGACAAATCTTCTGGAATTTTTTGAGGATGTTTCCAGTAGAGTGGACAAGGGAGAACCAGTTGATGTGGTGTATTTGGACTTTCAAAAGGCTTTCAACAAGGTCCCATACAAGAGATTAATGTGCAAAGTTAAAGCACATGGGATTGGGGGTAGTGTGCTGACGTGGATTGAGAACTGGTTGGCAGACAGAAAGCAAAGAGTAGGAGTAAATGGATACTTTTCAGAATGGCAGGCAGTGACTAGTGGGGTACCACAAGGTTCTGTGCTGGGGCCCCAGCTGTTTACATTGTACATTAATGATTTAGATGAGGGGATTAAATGTAGTATCTCCAAATTTGCGGATGACACTAAGTTGGGTGGCAGTGTGAGCTGTGAGGAGGATGCTATGAGGCTGCAGAGTGACTTGGATAGGTTAGGTGAGTGGGCAAATGCATGGCAGATGAAGTATAATGTGGATAAATGTGAGGTTATCCACTTTGGTGGTAAAAACAGAGGGACAGACTATTATCTGAATGGTGACAGATTAGGAAAAGGGGAGGTACAACGAGACCTGGGTGTCATGGTACATCAGTCATTGAAGGTTGGCATGCAGGTACAGCAGGCGGTTAAGAAAGCAAATGGCATGTTGGCCTTCATAGCGAGGGGATTTGAGTACAGGGGCAGGGAGGTGTTACTACAGTTGTACAGGGCCTTGGTGAGGCCACACTTGGAGTATTGTGTGCAGTTTTTGTCTCCTAACTTGAGGAAGGACATTCTTGCTATTGAGGAAGTGCAGCGAAGGTTCACCAGACTGATTCCCGGGGTGGCGGGACTGACATATCAAGAAAGACTGGCTCAACTTGGCTTGTACTCACTGGCGTTCAGAAGAATGAGAGGGGGTCTCATAGAAACATTTAAAATTCTGACGGGTTTAGCCAGGTTAGATGCAGGAAGAATGTTCCCAATGTTGGGGAAGTCCAGAACCAGGGGTCACAGTCTAAGGATAAGGGGTAAGCCATTTAGGACCGAGATGAGGAGAAACTTCTTCACCCAGAGAGTGGTGAACCTGTGGAATTCTCTACCACAGAAAGTTGTTGAGGCCAATTCACTAAATATATTCAAAAAGGAGTTAGATGTCATCCTTACTACTCGGGAGATCAAGGGGTATGGCGAGAAAGCAGGAATGGGGTACAGAAGTTGCATGTTCAGCCATGAACTCATTGAATGGCGGTGCAGGCTAGAAGGGCCGAATGGCCTACTCCTGCACCTATTTTCTATGTTTCTATTTTGTGGGAAGCTGGCACTCAATGCCAGCAGTGCTATGGGCGCTGAAGTTCATGTTATCAGCCCCTGTAAGAATTGCTGGTTTGATGCCACCTGTGCAATACTGAAATTGGGGAGTGGTGAGAGCTTTACTCCTTCATTTGGCTGAATTATATCAGACTTGGGAATGCTTGACGCTGAAACCAGATGACAAAAGTGGAAGAGTGGTCCGTGCCCCAGCTTTGAACAACAACTTGCATTTATATAGTGCCTTTAACATAATGAAAACATCCCTCACTTTGCTGAGCAATAAGAGAAAAAACTATTTTTAATGAATGAATCTTCAGTATGGGACATTAAATATAATTGAAATCTCTGATAATAAAAGAGGAAATGTTGGAAATGCACAACAGGTCAATTAGCATCTGTAGAGAGAAAAGACTGGTTAAATGTTCAGGTGTGCACCTGTAGGTTTTAAACTTGTATTCACACAAACTGACTAACATACAATGAACATACAACCGCTGGTATGGGAAAAGAGAAGTTAGTAAGTTAGAAACATAGACCGGTCATCAAGGCAACACTGATAAGACATTCCTTGGAGCTAGCTCGATGAAACAGAAGAAGATAAAAGACCAACAGGGCTTTGTCTGTCAGTAACTATAACGTAAGTTTCAGCAAGAATAATTCGATTATAACATGGAGTGTTTATAACTATGATTGTGAAACTGGAAGACATAACGTTATTAACTGTAGGCAAGTTAGTTTAGGGATAATAAGAAAATTACTGAAGGAGAGCAACTGAATGCTGCCAGACAGCAAGGAATGTGTCCTTGTAAATCACAAATTAAACAAGTTATGGCTGCTTTTGCAGCTTCCGACTAGAAGCAGGCCAGGCGACAAATGAAAGTCAACTAACATAACAACAACAACTTGTATTTTTATAGCGCCTTTAATGTAGTGAAATGTCCTAAAGCGCTTCACAGGAGTATAATGCACTAAAATTTTGACCCCGAGCCGCATAAGTAGAAATTAGCACAGGTGACCAAAAGCTTGGTCAAAGAGGTAGGTTTTAAGGAGAGTCTTGAAGGCGGAAAGAGAGGTAGAGAGGCAGAGAGGTTTAGGGAGGGAGTTCCAGAGCTTGGGGCCTAGGCAACAGAAGGCACGGCCACCAATGGTTGAGTGATTATAATCAGGGATGCTCAGGGGGCAGAATTAGAGGAGTGCAGACATCTTGGGGGGTTGTGGGGCTAGAGGAGATTACACAGGTAGGGAGGGACAAGGCCAAGGAGTGATTTGAAAATAAGGATGAGAATTTTGAAATCGAGGTGTTGCTTAAACGGAAGTCAATGTAGGTCTGCGAGCACAGGGGTAATATGGGTGAGCGGGACAGTGCAATTTTGGATAACCTCTGGATCATATAGATAGATCACTATAGGGTGCAAGAATGGGAGAATTCCAATGGTTGTGTTACTGGACTTGTAGTCCAGAGGAATGGATTAATAATCCAGAGACACAAGTTTGAGAATTTGAATTACATTTTTTAAAAACGGAAATAAAAGCTAATTATCAGTAAAAGCAACCATGAAACTGGTGGATTGTCATAAAAACTCAACTGGTTCACTACAACAACAACTTGTATTTATATAGCACCTTTAACAGAGTACTACATCCTAAGGTGCTTCACAGGAGTGTTATAAGACAAAAAAATTGACACCGAGCCACATAAGGAGAAATTAGGGCAGATGAAGAGGTAGGTTTTAAGGAGCCCCTTGAAGGAGGAAAGAGAGGTGGAGAGGTTTAAGGAGGGAATTCCAGAGCTGAGGGCCGAGGCAACAGAAAGCACCATCAAAGGACACCATTCTGTCATTATACAAATCACTGGTGAGATTGTAACTGGAGTACTGCATCTACTTTGGCCCCTTCACATGGTGAGTGATAATAATAGCCTTGGAAAAGTTTCAGATGAGAATTACAAGAATGGTTCCTAGCTTAAAGAACCTCCTTAACTACTCAGATAGGCTTAAGGAGCTGGGTTTATTTACTTAGGAGCAGCGTAGACTTGGAGGCAACCTAATAGTGATTTATAAAATAATGAAAGGGCTAGATAGCATACCTGTTGATAAATTATTCCAGTTTAACATCCGCTCAAGAGGAAGCTGGGGCTGAGATTGCATGATATAGCAGGTAAGGGACTTTACAGATACCACATAGTCCAAGTGATATCCGGGACTGGTATTGATCACCTGCGCTGGTCAGAGAGGAATTTACCATATTATTTATCCCTTATTGGCCCTGGGTTTTTCCTCTAGTTTTTGCCTTTCCCAGGAGATTACATTGCTGCAAAGGTGGGGTGGAGGGTGATGGGGGAGGGGTGGAAGTGTCGCGTCATGATACTCCAGCCATTATGAGGTATGGGGCAGGTTTGATGGACCTGCTGGTCTCTTCCTACCCATCATTCTTGTATGTTTGTAAGCTGCCTGATGCAAGTTACAGTACACGGGTGTGACTTGCATGCTTATATAAATATCAAATTAGTCTCACATTTCTTAATAAAGTATTAATGTTGCTGACACTAGACTCTGAGACAAATTAGTTGTATGATGAGGCAATAGCTAGATTCTTACACAGAATCTTATACATCCGTCATTAGTTCTGATGAAACATCAATAATTTACAGATCCTGTGTATTTCCAGCATTTTCTGCTTTATTTCAGATTTCCTGTGTTTTTCTTTTTTTAAATACATTTTCTACACATGTCCACACTATCGTGGTTACACCTTGCTTTTGAAGGCTGTCACAATTTTTACATGATATCAAAATAATGTTAGTATTTTTAGTGGGATAAAGTTTAGATCTACAGCCAGAAAACATTAAAGTCTCACTGGCTCAAGCAGTGGAATCAGTTCTTTTAGTGACAATATTCACTTTCTCCTATAGATCTCTGATGATGTTTTTTGGCTGTTATTTTAAATTCCCATTTCCAGGGCAGTAGGCGACCTGTTAGATATTGAATGTTGCCGTTATAACTTGTTCTCGTTATCAGTTCCAGGTAAAATTACATCACTGATTGAATAGAAATTACTGAATCAAGCCCATAATCAAGTCTATATGGCCTGGAGTTTCCGCTCGGTTGCACTGTTTTTGCCTGAAATCAACCAAATCAGGGCAAAATATCGCAGAATTACAAGAGCAAACTACATCCAGTGCCAGTCGAGTTTCTGCGACCTTCTGCGCCAGTTTAAAAAACAATTGTGCTGCGAGCCATGGTGAGTTTCCACTAGATGCGCCCGTTTGAGTAGGCTCTTAAATTTAAGCTCTTTTTTAGCGCAAAGGCACTAATAATCACCTTTTAAAAATAATAATTGACTAAGAAACTAACTACTATACAGCAATGTAACTAGTAAATGGTTCTGTATAGCTTTTAAAGTCATTTTCGGTTATTTAAATCGGGTTACTCACAAGTGGTGGACTCGACACTGATTAAAAGTGCTTATTTTTTCTGACAAACCCATTTTCAGCCGTATTAATAAAACTGTTCCAGGTTATCCACTCTTAAATATACCAGGGAATATTTTTCAATGCAAAAAATAACGTTCCAAAACGTTGCCTGATTGTGCTGGCTCATGGCAGATTTTACATTTGGCAATATGTAAATGAGTTTGAGCGGAAACTTGAGCAAATAAAAAAATAATTTTGGAAAATTAGTGCAATTTTGAACGCAATTTGTGCCCGGATCTCCAATTGTACGCAAAGCAAAAACTCTACACCATAATGTCTATCCAACTAATGAGAATGAGGAAAGATTTCCTCTGTGTGCCAAATGTAACAAAATTGTAAATCCGTTTAAAAAGAACAGGTTTACAATTCCGTTGTACACAGAGGCAGGTTTTACAAAGTAGGATCATGGCACAAAGCCTCTAATGGGAACTTCGATGGATGAAGTGGAGAGAAAAGCAGCGCTCACTGATTACTGCGCTCAAATTCCTGGTATATAGTCCCGTTACACGATGCTCTGTGCCAGGAACAATAATTTGTAAAATGTAGCACACCAATAGAATCTCCCTCCCATGTCACCGTTGAGTTGGCCCACAGATTTCAAATTAGTTTATATTGCAAATTAAAATATTCTGTAATTCTTTACATTGCTAAATTTGTATTATGATATTCAGCGTAAGTATTTAATGAGCAGAATGTTAGAAATGTTATTTGATTGACCACATATATTCTATATCATGCAAAAGAAGCTCAGTACTGAAAGGGTCAAGCAGATTTAATTGGCTAACTCACAAGATGCTCGATGTACACGGACCAGTATCCTGCAACTAAACAACATGGTTTTTGCTCAGTACCTCTCCTAAGTAATATTGTTTCAAAGTCTATTTTAGTAGTTGCGAAGGAAGCCTGACACTAAAAGTACATGAATGGGCCATTAATTAATCATTCACTATAAAAGGAAATGGTCTAAATCAAGTTACAGAGAAGCCGGTGGTGGGGAGAGAGATAAACAATATAAATCCTATAATACAAATGACCGAGCTCTTCAGATACCAGCCACAAGATTGATTAAATTTATGCAGACCTAATTAGTTTCCTTAATATGTTTAGAACAGTATATTTGCACAGAAGATAGTAACATTCAGGAGTTTGACTCCCTAAATCATTGTAAATCAATAGCATTAACAATTATATACACATGCACGCACAAACAGACACGCACACACGTGAAAACACACTGGCTGAAACTGCATTGAAATGTTAGGATCTCTGTACATATGATGCATACATTGAGAATAAGCATAGAGACAAGGCAGCTTATAGCAACCAAGAACCAATGACAGCAGCAGCTGTGCTGCCATGGCAATTAGCTTTTCTCCATGACAGCAGTTCAGCTGCAATGCTAACTTACAGTCACACATCATGATTTGTTGTACGATGTATGGGGGCAGCAAAAGAAGAAGAAATTAAATGCCTCCTTCTGGACCTCTCAATGAAATCTAGTCCAGAACTAAATCCCTCTCAATGACAGAGCACAGCAAAGATTCCACACCCAATACATACCATCAACAGGAGTGGTTTCCTATTCTTAAAAAAGATAGGACAATATTGCAAAGCAATGCGACTTACATACACACCCTTGGCTGTTCCAGAGATGGAATGATTGAAACTATCAGTACTTTTAGAAGTGCAAATTATATTTTTAAAAAACATGATAGGCTTAGAGTTTGCAAATATCTTATTAGTATTTATGAAATACAAGTATAAAGGATTACGCAAATACTGCACTAAATATACAGAACTTTTTCGAAGTAAAGTCCTTAATGAGCCATAGCCATATTTAGAATATGCAGACGTCCGAGACAAAACCAAGCTTTTACTAAACTGTACGAGCAGGAAGCAGATCAAAAAGCTGCCTCTTGACTTTTGTAACTAATGAATAAAATAATGAAACTTTGCAAAAAAATTTGGCAAAACACTATGACCAAAAGGATACAAATCATTTCTAAATTCATTGTTAATGTCGCTTGTTCATGACATCACTGCGATGACAATGACACATGGCTCCTCAGGTTTTTCTCGTTCCCCGCTGAAGAAAATAAAATTGGTCTGTTTTTAAAAATCATGGCACCTTTAAAATCAAGAGCACTCCTAAAGGGGCAAATCTTTTGTTGCTAGAAAGAGGAGCCAGGCTAAACCTGCAAAAGGCATTTTTAGCTCATTTTACTGGCACAGTGTAGGCTGAAAGAAAACAGGTAAAGATCACTGTTCAACAGAGTGCAAAGCAGCACCAAGCTCAAGCAGTTTTTTTGCACTGGTTATAATGCAGGACACAAGACACACTTTTAAATGCAAAGGCAGTTGATCAAATATCGTATAATAATAACAGACGTCTGTGCTTTTCTATCACAGGGAAAAAAAACACAAGATGGATAAGAAGATACACATTAATTCAAGTACCTGTAAGGGATCCAGTCAGAGAGATGCTTAGAACTCATGTTTTACATCAACTGTCTGATTTTCAGCACAAAGGCCTGTAGCATGAAAGAGTGATCCCGAGATCAGACTCCTGAAGGACATCTGCCACAATCCAAGCATCATCCAGCAGTACCCAAAATCTTCAACTTACCAGCTAGCCCCAGGTACCGAGACACAGGCAAATAATGAGCAAGATTCATTAAACCACACCTACAGCAGCGATTCCACACTCCCGTAGCAGCTCACACACTCTGCCCCACTCGCTCTCTCCTCTCTGTTCTCAGCAAACCATCAGCACAAGCGACTGCTCATACACACAATGAGTGGCAAAACAGGTAGCACCGGGCTTCTTTGTAACCAATTCAAACACAGCCAGCTTTGATGTCTCAAACCTTTTAAGATAAATTCTGTCTTGCCAAGCGGAAAAAACCCAGAAAAATATTCCTTTGTTACGTCTAATTATTAATTCATTCCAATGTGCCATTCATTAGCATGGGAGGTGGGAGGGCTACATATAGTATAAATAAATGTGCTTTGATCACCAAGGGTGTTTTATATTCATGGGGAGGAATAATCTGGGATAAAGTAGCCTTGTATCCCAAATTATTTCTCATTCATGGCTATTGTTTAATTTGCTACCATAAGCACATCCACACCAAAATAATTAGATTAAACCAACTGAAACAAATTGAGGAAAAATCCTTAAAGGATATATATTTTTTTCTAAATCATATAAACATATTTACAGTGTTTAGAGCACACGAGGCAATGGCATTGTGACAGGGTTATGCTCATTTCAAATAAAATGAAAGGAAAATAGAATCAAGTAAATGTTCTCAAAAGATCTTAAGACACCGAACAAGCACCTGCACTGCATTTGAGCTATTGATTCTAATCCATTTGATTAACTACTGTAAAGCAATGGATTATTGATTGGATCTGTATTTACAAGTCTGAAGATGCACAACTTGAAAGGAATGATTATATTAAAACAAGGTTATATATAAATACCACACAAAATCACGAAGAATACAGAGAGTGAAGTGGGTAGGTGAAAAAAGAGATTAGAAGGACCAAACGGGAATATGTCAGAGGCTAGAAAAGGTAATAGTGTGGGCTTTTATAGACATATTAAAAATAATAGAATAATTAAAGAGAGGGTAGAGCCACTCAGGGATAATGGAAAGGGCAGGGAGGATCCTTAATGTGGAGGATGAAGGTTATGGCAGAGATATTAAACAAAAATTGGTGGATCCAATGAGACCAATGACCTCCGTCTGTGCAGTAAACATCTACGCTTTGAATAAGGAAGTTATGATGAACCTGTATAAAACACTGGTTCGGCCTCAACTGGAGTATTGTGTCCAATTCTGGGCATCGCACTTTAGGAAGGATATGAAGGCCTTAGAGGGTGCGCAGAAAAGATTTACGAGAATGGTTCCAGGGCTGAGGGACTTCAGTTGTGTGGATAGTCTACAGAAGCCATTCCAGTATCTACAAGGCACAAGTCAGGGGTGTGATGGAATACTCTCCACTTGCGTGGATGAGTACAGCTCCAACAACACGCAAGAAGCTCAACACCATCCAGGACAAAGCAGTCCACTCGATTGGCACCCCATCCATCACCTTTAACATTCACTCCCTCCATCATCAATGTACCGTGGCTGCAGTGTGTACCATCTACAAGATGTACTGCAGCAACTCACCAAGGCTTCTTTGGCAGCATCTCCCAAACCCGCGACCCTAGAAGGACAAGGGCATTAGGCACATGGGAACACTACCACTTCCACGTTCCCCTCCAAGTCACACACCATCCTGACTTGGAAATACATCATCGTTCCTTCATCATCGCTGATTCAAAATCCTGGAACTCCCTTCCTAACAGCACTGTGGGAGCACCTTCACCACACGGACTGCAGCGGTTCAAGAGGGTGGCTCACCACCACCTTCTCAAGGGGCAATTAGGGATGGGCTATAAATGCCGCCTTGCCAGCAATGCCCACATCCCATGAACAAATAAAAACAATGTTTTTAAAGCTGGGGTTGTTCTCCTTCGAGCAGAGAAGGTTGAGAGGAGATTTGATCGAGGTGTTCAAAATCCTGAGGGGTCTGGACAGAGTAGATCGAGAGAAACTGTTCCCATTGGTGGAAGAACCAAAAACGACATGAGGAAAAACTTTTTTATGCAGCGAGTGGTTAGGATCTGGAATTCATTGCCTGAAAGGGTGGTGGAGGCAGATTCAATTGTGGCTTTCAAAAGGGAGTTGGGTAAGTATCTAAAGGAAACAAATTTGCAGGGCTATGGGATAATGGTGGGGGAGTGGGACTAGCTGGGTGTGTCTCAAAGGTTTCAATTCTTCCTTGTCCCTAGGGTATAATTTGGCCCCTGCAACAATTGTTTTAAGCTATGTCTAAATAGGAAATAAGCCATTCAATTACATCATGATCTGTACCTCAACTAAAATGTACCCACCTTTGTTCCACATCCCTTGAAACCCTTACCTAACATAAATCTATTTAGCTCAGTGTTGGCATTTTTAATTGACCCATTATCCACAGCCTTTTGGGAGAGCAAGTTCACAATTCCACTGCCCTTTGTCTGAAATAATGCCTCCTGATTTCACTTTTAAACAGCCTAGCTCCATTTTTAAGATCAAGTCCTCTTCTGCCACCAGAGGAAATAGTTTCTCTGTATGTAACCTGTCATGTATCCTACATAGTTACTGCTTGTACGATCACAAGGTGTGCCACCAGAGGGCACCTCAGTGGGAGACTTGTAGGTTACCTGTACAGGTGTGCCAGGCCTAGTATAAAAGGCAGGCCACCAGGTGTGATCCTCACTAGTTATCAATAAAGGACTAAGGTCACCACAGTTCAAGTACAACACATTGCCTCGTGGAGTCATTATCAGAGCATCGAAAGACATAACATAACCTATCCAATCCCTTAATCATTTTAAATACCTCGATTAAATCATTCCAACATTCATGAACCACCATAAGTGTAATTCGAGTCTTCCGATGGTTATTAAAGAGTGACCTGGAAATCCTATTCCCAATTTGTGCAAGGCTGTCATATTCCAGGTACGTCACCGGAAAGATACATTTTTACTTGGTATGTTCTGGGATATTGTGGTTTCAACTTTTATTCTGGGGATTTTCTAAAAGAATCATAACTGCTCACTGTTTAAATGAAGTGCCACCTGTTTCATGTCGGAGTAGGTGGCTTTAAAGACAGCCCCCAGTCACAACAGGTGCAATGTCTCTTACAGGAAAGGTTGCAAGGTATGGAAATTAGGTAGTTTTAATCTCTATGTTTTGCACTGACTGTACCATTGTACCATAAGTATTTACCTTTTTCCTCCGGCTACGTATTTATGCAAAGTATATATAGAGTATCGATGTAGCGCAGGGCCAAATTCCACGCCGGGGGCTGAACTTCCGTGTTGGGCAATAAATGTCCCAGCCTCGGAAGGTTAGCTCCTCCAAATAGGGCGCGAGGCATTTTCGCCCCCAAAATCTGTTATATAAATGCTGCCCTTTTTTATGTTCAGATGTTGCGATAGATATTTCTGGGGTACTCATTCTATCTGGTACAAAACTGGACAGATAGCAAGGTTATGTATACTCTGTATATCCAATACTCTCTACAGTCTGTACTCTCTAACATTTTCCACAACATTTTTACATAATTTTAGATCACAATATGTGAATCTTTTGCTTTTGTCCTGAAAGTGATCCTCAGTCTCCCTGATTTGCAATGAATTCTGTCTTACAAGAAAGGGGATAAAAAGGGAGTGGAAAATGTCAATTTTCCAAATTCAATAGATGTCTCTTGTCTGATGATTGCAGAGTAATATTGATAACAACTATAATGTACATTTTCCTTGTTGAAAATAGGTAGGTGTGAAGTAAAAAACAAACGGTTAAGAATTTCTTTAAAAAATGAACGTCTAGCTTTCCCTGGATATCAGGTTTGGATGCTCTATAGGTTTATAAAATTTTCATCAATAGCAAAGCAAACCTCAGAATGTAAGCCATGATCTCATAAGAACATAAGAAATATGAGCAGGAGTAGGCCATACGGCCCCTCGAGCCTGCTCCGCCATTTAATATGATCATGGCTGATCTGATCATGAACTCAGCTCCACTCCCCTGCCCACTTCCCATAACCCCTTATTCCCTTATCGTTTAAGAAACTGTTTATTTCTGTCTTAAATTTATTCAATGTCCCAGCTTCCACAGCTCTCTGAGGCAGCGAATTCCACAGATCCACAACCCTCTGAGAGAAGAAATTTCTACTCATCTCAGTTTTAAATGGGCGGCCCCCTAATCTAAGATAATGCCCTCTAGTTTTAGTCTCCCTTATCAGCGAAAACATCCTCTCTACATCCACTTTGTCAAGCCCTTTCATGATCTTATACATTTCGATAAGATCACCTCTCATTCTTCTGAATTCCAATGTGTAAAGGCCCAATCTACTCAATCTTTCCTCATAAGTCAACCCCCTTATCTATGGAATCAACCTAGTGAACTGCCTCCAAAGCAAGTATATCCTTTCGTAAATATGGAAACCAAAACTGCACGCAGTATTCTAGGTGTGGCCTCACCAATACCCTGTATAACTGTAGCAAGACTTCCCTGCTTTTATACTCCATCCCCTTTGCAATAAAGGCCAATATTCCATTGGCCTTCCTGGTCACTTGTTGTACCTGCATACTATCCTTTTGTGTTTCATGCACAAGTGCCCCCAGGTCCCGCTGTACTGCAGCACTTTGCAATCTTTCTCCATTTAAATAAAAGTGCATGACCTCACACTTTCCAACATTATACTCCATCTGCTAAATTTTTGCCCATTCACTTAGCTTTTGCAGATTTTGTGTGTCCTCCTCACACATTGCTTTTCCTCCCATCTTTGTATTGTTGGCAAACTTGGCTACGTTACACTCAGTCCCTTCTTCCAAGTCGTTAATATAGATTGTAAATAGTTGGGGTCCCAGCACTGATCCCTGTGGCACCCCACTGGTTCATGATTGCTAACCCGAGAATGAACCATTTATCCCTACTCTCTGTTTTCTGTTCGTTAGCCAATCCTCTATCCATGCTAATATATTACCCCCAACCCCAAGAACTTTTATCTTGTGCAGTAACCTTTTATGTGGCACCTGATCAAATGCCTTCTGGAAGTCCAAATATACCACATCCACTGGTTCCCCTTTATCCACCCTGTTCGTTACATCCTCAAAGAATTCTAGCAAATTTGTTAAACATGACTTCCCCTTCATAAATCCATGCTGACTCTGCCTGACCGAATTTTGCTTTTCCAAATGTCCTGCTACTGCTTCTTTAATAATGGACTCCAACATCTTCCCAACCACAGATGTTAGGCTAACTGGTCTATAGTTTCCTGCTTTTTGTCTGCCTCCTTTTTTTAAATAGGGGCGTTACATTTGCAGTTTTCCAATCTGCTGGGAGCTCCCTAGAATCCAGGGAATTTGAGCCCTTGCCTCATCTCTATTCTGCTCACTGTCCAGTAATGGTGACAAACCTTTGCAAGATTCCTTTGGGTAAAAACACATGTAAACATCTATGTGACATGAATGCACTGCATTCATCTCCTAGTATTTGCAAACACACGCTGTGTATTTATTAAAAAAAGATATTACCCAGGTGGATTGTGTGGATATTACCAAAGCATTAACTCTTGTCAAATTAGAATGACATTTAGCGCACTCAATGACGATCAGTCTCTGCAGGTTACAATGTTCCAGTCCCACAGAAGCAATGTAAAAAGGTCCTCATTATGAGTATTTGCTTCAAAGGTCACGCACCAGCCTTTGCACTCGTAACAGTCCACTTTTCAACCCAGAATTAGAGTGGAACAACTCAAAAAAATACTGCTTGCTGAATTTAATTACAGAGTTTAGAAGAACTTTATCCATTTAAATAGGCCTCGAATGGCTTTATAAATATAGTAAACTAGTGGTGCCATAAAGTACAACAGGAATCAATAGCCTTAATTTCCAATCAGGAGTTTCCACATGGAGCATGTGGTAATTCCTGGGAAATCTCTAGTAATACCGTCCCGACACTCCTGTCCCCCATCCACAGCCCCACCACAGGAGAAAACCTAACACATGGCAAGGATTCTCCCATGATTGCACAGACTGCTGTCACAGAGGCCTGAGAATCTGGGAAAGAACAGGCTGGGGCCGAAATTCAGCTCGGCCAGAAAGCTGGCACATCTCCTGACTTTTTCGACCCATTCCCGGCGAAGTTTTTGCGGTGGGCCTCCGACCTAAATTAATCTAAAAAGAACAAATGGCGTCCAGCGCTAATGAGTGGCTATTAAAGCCAGTTTGCAACAGTGTGGGTGTCTTGTTTGCAGCGTGGAGCTAATGTGGAGATAATGAGCCGGCTGCCCCTAAAGGCCCGGGTTTGCAGCTAGGCCTCACGGTGTCCATCGGTACGCTCGCGGCCTTCCGCGAGAGGTGGGCGCCAGAGGGACTGGAGTGCATCATCACCCTCGGCAACCAAATTTTAATTTGATTTTATATGTTTTAAAGTTCAATTTGTTTTAACTGCCGGTTTTAGTGTCCCCCTCCCCTTTTATAGGGGACACTTGTAAATTATGGTTTTACTGCCCAAAAAAAAACCCCAAAAACAAAAAAAACCCACAAAAATCACCAAAAAAAAAACAAACAAAAAAAAAAGGACACGTGAAAAGTGTTTGGAGTGCCCGGGGGCACTCGATTTAATTTATTATGGTTTCTCCAAAAGAGTTGCAGCTAGGTCCTGAGGAGGGAAGGAGTTGAGTTACAGGATAGCTGGTGCTGGAGGAGCAAGGAGAGCAAGCTGCTTCACCGATGCCGAGCTCGAGACCCTCGTGCAGGGTGTCGAGGGCAGGAGGAGAATCCTTTATCCCGACATGGGGAGACCAAGTAGAGAGGTCATAACTAATGCATGGAGGGAGATTGCAGGGTAGGTTTCAGGCACCTCCTTCATAACAGGATGCTGACACAGTGCAGCAAACGCCTGAATGATATAATCCGTCTTATGAAAGTGGGTTCCTGTTCCACCAACTGCTGACCTGTATCTGTGCGCCTCGCCTTCATAGAAACATAGAAAATAGGTGCAGGAGCAGGCCATTCAGCCCTTCTAGTCTGCACCGCCATTCAATGAGTTCATGGCTGAACATGAAACTTCAGTACCCCCTTCCTGCTTTCTCGCCATAACCCTTGATCCCCCGAGTAGTAAGGACTTCATCTAACTCCCTTTTGAATATATTTAGTGAATTGGCCCCAACTACTTCCTGTGGTAGAGAATTCCACAGGTTCACCACTCTCTGGGTGAAGAAGTTTCTCCTCATCTCGGTCCTAAATGGCTTACCCCTTATCCTTAGACTGTGACCCCTGGTTCTGGACTTCCCCAACATTGGGAACATTCTTCCTGCATCTAACCTGTCTAAACCCGTCAGAATTTTAAACGTTTCTATGAGGTCCCCTCTCATTCTTCTGAACTCCAGTGAATACAAGCCCAGTTGATCCAGTCTTTCTTGATAGGTCAGTCCCACCATCCCGGGAATCAGTCTGGTGAATCTTTGCTGCACTCCCTCAATAGCAAGAATGTCCTTCCTCAAGTTAGGAGACCAAAACTGTACACAATACTCCAGGTGTGGCCTCACCAAGGCCCTGTACAACTGTAGCAACACCTCCCTGCCCCTGTATTCAAATCCCCTCGCTATGAAGGCCAACATGCCATTTGCTTTCTTAACCGCCTGCTGTACCAGCATGCCAACCTTCAATGACTGATGTACCATGACACCCAGGTCTCGTTGCACCTTCCCTTTTCCTAATCTGTCACCATTCAGATAATAGTCTGTCTCTCTGTTTTTACCACCAAAGTGGATAACCTCACATTTATCCACATTATACTTCATAATTCTCTTGTTTCCCCTCCTCACTGTTTAGTCACTGAAGCAGCATGTTGACTCCTCTATATATAAATGTGTGTGTGTTCTCGCAATGGAGGCTCACTTTCATCTCACACTTACAGCTCCATGTCAGGGACAAACACTTGTGCACTCGTTTCTGATGCACCATCAGAGCGGTCCTCACCAACCACTCTTTGTTTTGCAGACCAAACTGACTCACAACAGAATGGAGCAGAGGAGGACTGGTGGTGGCGAGGCAGATACACCGGTCATCACACCCCTGGAGGAGAGGGTTGAGGCGATCATGGGCGGACATGGTACCTTCCCTCTGGGCCAGGGTACTGCTGACGCCGATGTGGGTACCTGAAGGCCCTCCTTTAATGCTCTCTCCTTGAATGTGCCTACTGTGCCTTTCCTTCCAGAATTCTGCTCGTTGTATCCTCCATGCGTCAATCCCCCACCTCCCCCTCACGGCAGCCCTTCTCCCATTTCTGCTCACAAATGACAGACCGAGTGGCAGCACTGCCAGCACTGAGGAAAGACCTGGATCAGACGCGTATGCACATAAATAAATGCTGACATTTCAACAGGCAACAGTGAGGACAGTGAGGGCTCAAGCACCGGTAATAGTTTGCAGGGTACTGCATTGTTTGTGGATGGGACTTATGATGAAGAGGAGGACATTGATGGCACGAACGGGTCACTGCTTCCACCCATGGGCACCAGCTCAGATACTGGGAGTGCGCTGTCTGATATAGTTGAGGTAGTACAGGGGTCTGTACTGGGTGATGCACCGGGGCCTAGTGGGCTGCAGCATGGTGACAGGGCTAGGCAACCTCAGGTACCATCTCTCCGGGGGGCAAGTCCGCACCGGAGTCCTGCTGCAGAGAACTCAGATGATAGAAACATAGAAATTTACAGCACAGAAGGAGGCCATTTTAGCCCATCGTGTCCACGCCGGCCGACAAAGAGCCACACGGCCCTCGGTCAGCAGCCCTGAAGGTTACATATAAACCTATGAACAATGAACAATGGCGGAAAGGTAAAGCGCACCCAGCCCAACCAGTCCGCCCCACACAACTGCAACACCCCTTAACTAAAACATTTTACATTCCACCCAACCAGAGCCATGTGATCTCCTGGGAGAGGCAAAAACCAGATAAAAGCCCAGGCCAATTGGGAAAAATAAATCTGGGAAAATTCCTCTCGGACCCATCCAGGCGATAGACACGAGTCTAGATCATCACCCTGGCCATATTCGATTCACTGCAGTATTTACCATCGTATCTGTGCCAGCCAACAAGAGGTTACCCAGTCTAATTCCAATAACCAGCTCTAGGTCCATAACCCTGCAGGTTACGGCACCTTAAGTGCCCATCCTGCACCTTTTAAATGTGGTGAGGGTTTCTGCATCCACCACCCTTCCGGGCAGCGAGTTCCAGACCCCCACATCCCTCTGCGTGAAGAAGCCCCCCCTCAAATCCCCTTTGAAACTTCCACCAACAACCTTGAAACTATGCCCCCTCATAATAGACCCCTCCACCAATGGAAATAGGCCCTTGCTATCCACTATATCCAGGCCCCTCAAAATTTTGTGCACATCAATGAGGTCTCCTCTCAACCTCCTCTGTTCCAATGAGAACAAACCCAGCCTATCCAATCTGTCCTCATAACTAAGATTCTCCATTCCAGGCAGGATCTTAGTAAATCTTCTCTGCATCCTCTCTATTGTAAATCATCCTTCCTATAATACGGCAACCAAAACTGCATGCAGTACTCCAGCTGTGGCCTAATTTAAGCATAACCTCCTTGCTCTTGTATTCTATGCCTCGGCCAATAAAGGCAAGCATTCCGTATGCCTTCTTAACCACTTTATCCATCTGGCCTGCTACTTTCAGGGATCTGTGGACAAGCACTCCAAGGTCCCTTTGTTCATCTACACTATTAAGTGGCCTGCCGCTTAATGTGTATACCCTTTGCTTATTAGCCCTCCCAAAGTGCATCATCTCACACTTTTCCAAATTAAATTCCATTTGCCACTGCTCTGCCCACCTGACCAGTAGATTGATATCCTCCTGCAGCCCATGACTTTCCTCTTCATTATCAACCACACGGCCAATTTTAGTGTCATCTGCAAACTTCTTTATCATACTCCCTATATTCAAATCTAGATCATTGATATATGCCACAAAAAGCAAAGGACCCAGCACAGAGCCCTGCGGAATCCCACTGGATACTGCGTTCCAGTCACAAAAACACCCATCAACCATTACCCTTTGTTTCCTGCCTCTGAGCCAATTTTGTCCTGGATCCCATGGGCCTTAACCTTCATGACCAGTCTACCATGTGGGACCTTATCAAAAGCTTTGCTAAAGTCCATATATACTACATCGTACACACTACCCTCATCGACCCTCTTGGTTACCACCTCAAAAAATTCAATCAGGTTAGTCAAATACGATCTTCCCTTAACAAATCCATGCTGACTGTCCCGAATTAATCCTTGCCTTTCCAAATGTAGATTTATCCTGTCTTTCAGGATTCTTTCCAATAATTTTCCCACCACTGAGGTTAGGCTGACAGGCCTGTAATTACTCGGCCTATCACTTTCTCCCTTCTTAAACAAGGGTACTACATTAGCAGTCCTCCAGTCCTCTGGCACCATGCCCAAAGAGGACTGGAAAATGATGGTCAAGTCCTCTGCTATTTCCTCTTTTACTTCGCTCAACAGCCTGGGATGCATTTCATCTGGGCCTGGGGACTTAACTACTTTCAAAGCTGCTAAACCCTTTAATATTTCCTCTCTCACTATGTTTATTTCATCCAGAATATCACACTCCTCCTCGATAGCAGTATCTGCATTGCCCCTTTCCTTTGTGAAAACAGAGGCAAAGTATTCGTTAAGAACCTTACCCACATCTTCCGCCTCCACACACAGATTACCCTCATGGTCTCTAATAGGCCCTACCCTTTCTTTAGTTACCCTCTTGCTCTTAATATATTTATAGAACATCTTAGGGTTTTCCTTAATTTTACTAGCCAAGAATTTTTCATGCTCTCTATTAGCATTCCTAATATCCTTTTTAATTTTACTTCTTAACTTTCTATGGGCCCAAATTTCCCCAGGAGTTGCTCCGTTTTTTTTTTTGGACAACTTGATTTTTCTGGAGTATCTTTTTAGTTGCAATTCTGGCCATTGAATTTGCTCCAGTGTAAGTGAGTTAGTTAGGTTTTGTTTTTAGTTTAGGTTTTTTTTTCAAAAGGGGCGTTACCAGCCACTTAAGCCTGTTTTGGCCAGTTAAGCAAGTTTAGCCAGCTAAAAATTATTCCAAACTAACTTAGGCCAGCATAATGGGCACTCTTGTACGTTCAGAAAAACCTTGCGGTGACTTAAGAAATCAGCGCAGGCAGCCAGAGATGGGGGGGGGGGGGGGGCGGGGGGGGGGGAAGGGGACCTTGCAAAGCACTAAACACCTTCACAACAACATTAAAGAAGCATAAATACATTTAAAGCACCAAGCACTAAACAAAGCAGTACATTTGCATCAAGCACGAAAAGTAATAAACAATTAATTAACAAATAAAAAATAGAAGGAACTCTGCATCTAAAGCACCAAGACCAAAGTAATAAGCAATCAATCAATCAGTAAATAACAAATAAAAAATAGAAGTCCTACCTTAGGGAACGCAGCGGGCTGCCGATGAGGGAGCCTATTCGGCCAGGGCTAGGGACGGTGTGCTTCGGGCCCCTCCCACACAGCCTGCAGCGTGTACTCACAGATTTGGCCTGCCAGGAGCTACTGCACATGCGCACACACTCTAGCATGCATGTGCAGAGGTCCCGGCACTGTTTTCAGCACCGGGACCTGGCTCCGCCCCCAATCCACTGGGCCACGCTACGCCACCACCGAGGAGAGGCTGGGGAGCGGCCAGAATCGGGAGGAAGACGGACAAAAGCAGCGCACCTTGGGTGAGGGCGCCAGAAAAAGTGGTTGGGGAAATTTGAGCCCAATTTTCCTCCAAAGATTCTATAGTATTTAGCCGTCGGTATATGACATAAGCTTCTCTTTTTTTTTTCTTTATCCTCCCCTGTAGAAACATAGAAACATAGAAAATAGGTGCAGGAGTAGGCCATTCAGCCCTTCGAGCCTGCACCACCATTCAATGAGTTCATGGCTGAACATTCAACTTCAGTACCCCCTTCCTGCTTTCTCACCATACCCCTTGATCCCCCTAGTAGTAAGGACCTCATCTAACTCCTTTTTGAATATATTTAGTGAATTGGCCTCAACAACTTTCTGTGGTAGAGAATTCCACAGGTTCATCTCGATACTCAAAGGGCTCTAGAATTGTTATTCCCATCCTTTTTCTTTAAGGGCACATGTTTGGCCTGAGCCTTCTGGATCTCCTCCTTGAATGCCTCCCACTGTTCCGACACCAATTTACCCACAAGTAGCTGTTTCCAGTCCACTGTGGCCAAATCACTCCTCAACTTAGCAAAGTTATCTTTTCCCCAATTTGGGACTTTTATTCCAGGCCTATTCTTGTTCTTATCCATAACTAACTTGAATCTGACTGAATACTGGCACCCAAGTGCTCCCCACTGATACCCTTTCCACCTGCCCAGCTTCATTCCTCAAAACTAAAACCAAAACCGCCCCCTCTCATGTTGGGCTTGTTACATGCTGACTAAAAAAGTTCACGTGAATGCATTTTAAGAATTCCGCACCCTCTATACCCTTCACACTATATTTGTCCCAATCAATATTTGGATAGTTAAAATCCCCTACTATTACTACCCTATGATTTTTGGACCACAGCAATTTGCCTACATATTTGCTCCTCTACCTCCCTCCCACTGTTTGGGGGTCTGTAATACACGGCCAGCAGTGCGATCACTCCTTTTTTATTTTTCAATTTGACCCATATGTCCTCATTTGCTGATCCCTCTAACATATCATCCCTCCTCACCGCTGGAATAGTTTCTTTAATCAGTACCGCGACACGCCCCCCCTCCCTCCCACCTTTTTACCCCCCTGTCTTGTCTAAAAATCCTGTAACCAGGAATATTGATCTGCCAAACCTGCCCCTCTTTCAGCCATTTCTCTATAATGGCTATAATTTCATACTCCCAAGTGTCTACTGCTCTTAGCTCATCCGCCTTATTCGCTATACTCCTTGCATTAAAGTATATACCATTGAGCACAGGAAGACCTCCTTGATTATTACTTACTAACCCTTGTTTCTTCTGTCTTACAGATTCGCTTTCTGAATTCTTGCTATCCAATTTCTGCTTTACTTCCATATTGAATCTATTCTCAGGTTCCCATCCCCCTGCCAAGCTAGTTTCAACTCTCCCCAACAGCACGAGCAAAACTCCCCACGAGGACGTTGGTCCCAGCGCTGTTGAGGTGCAACCCGTCCGGTTTGTACAGGTCCTATTTCCCCCAGAAGCGGTCCCAATGCCTCAAGAATTTAAAACCCTCCCTCCTACACCATCCTCTCGATCCTTCTATTCTTGTACTCATTAGCACGTGGCACCGGTAGTAACCCGGTGAGGACCTTTGAGGTCCCACCCTTTAATTTTCTTCCAAGCTCCCTAAATTCTGCCTGTAGGACTTCATCCCTCTTTCTACCTATGTCGTTGGTCCCTATATGGACCATGACCTCCAGCTGTTTACCCTCTCCCCCCAGGATGCCCTGCGTCCACTCTGACATCCTTGACCTTGGCACCGGGGAGGGACCATACCATTATGGATTCACGGCTGCGGCCACAGAAACGCCTTTCTGTTCCCCTAACTTTAGAATCCCCGATCACTAGAGCTCTTCGTCCCTGCCCCCTGTACAGCTGAGCCACCCGTGGTGCCTTGGAATTGGCTCTGGATGACCTTCCCAGAGGCACCATCGCCCTCACCGATACTCAGAAGTGAATATCGGTTTGAAAGTGAGATGGACTCACGGGGTACTCCTGCACTACCTGCCTAGTGTTCTTACTTCATCTGGTGGTCACCCACTTCTCCTCTGCCTGCACGCTTTCCAGCTGTGGGGTGACCACCTCCTGAAACATGATATCCACGTAGCTCTTAGCCTCACGGATGCACCCTATTGATTCCAGCCACTGCTCAAGCTCCGAACCGCGGAGCTCAATTGTTGAAGCTGGAGACACCTCCTGCATACATGGTTGTCTAGGCCGTGCAAAGCATCCAGGACTTCCCACATGCTGCAGGACATGCACGCCACAGGACTGAGCCCCCCTGCCATCCCTCTAATTAGACTTATCTCATTAAAAATCTAATTAAAAGAAAAAGAGAGATACTTACCAATCAGCCAACCACTTACCTGCCCGGACGAGAGCTGTGAGATCCTCGTCAGAATTGAACTCCTCACCAACCTTCGGGCCTCCTGCTCCTCGGACCTCCCGAACTCGCGGACATCTCTCGAACTCCCGACCTCTCGAACTCTCAGAACTCCCAAACTCGCGATGTAACGGCCTACGAAAGAAGGGTGGAGGCCATGCTCTCGCAGATGTTGGGGGCACTGACGAGGGTGCCATAGAGGCTGTCAGAAGTGGCCAGAAATGTGGAGGTGCCCACCTTCTGAATAGTCGACAGCTCTGCGCGCACCATGGAGCCCTTCATTGCCAGTGTGCAGGCGATGGTGGATTCCCAGAGAGACCGTGTGGATCCTGCTGTGATGCTGCAACCTGCAGGTGATGTGGCAGCTGCCATTTCGGCACAGGCGCGAGGGAATGAGCGCATCGGTGCTGGATTGGAGAGGATGTCCACGGCCCTGGAAGCTCAGAATGCTCTTATGCACTCTGGGCAACAGGAGCGTCTCAGTGCTGCCATGGAGCATCAAACCGGTGCTATGTCTGCTGTCTTTGAGACGCTGGCTGCTCTCATGCAGTCTCAGCTCGATGCCACCCGACAGCTCAGTGTTGCCTTCATGGCTGGCTCCAACACGGCCCACAGGGGACCTTCTGGTGTGGTGCCACAGCATCGACCTCACCTCCCTCAGCTTGGTACTGGTGGTAACGTGCCGCCCCCGGTGAGTGACTCAGGCTCCGCGGACCAGGATCTTGATGATGTGCTCTCTCAGGATCACAACATTCCTAAAGCCAGACCTGCCTCCTCTGTCAGTGCCTCCATGCATGGCCTCGCCCGAACCAAGCCAGACTGCACCCTCCCAGGAAAGTGCTGCCCAGTCTGCACCCGGCCCTTCCAGGCCCAAAGGTGGTCAAGGGCATCCGACAAGGACATCTGTCGGTCCCACACAACAACCACAGCAGCCTTCCCAGACCCATGAGGCAGCCACAGGGGAGACACTTAGGCATAATATTAGGGTGTTATAAGGAGATGCACAAGGGTGCAAAATGATGTTTTTGTATAAGTTTATTGTACTGTTTTTTGTTGTGATTCACTCAACAATCCTGATTTGGGCTGGTGAAGATGGCGGGCACACTGCTCTGATGCAGAATGAACGAATCATGGCTCCTGCCTGGGTACCTCACATCAATTGCCAGGATCCAATGCTGGTGGTCACACACGAGCTGCACATTGAGGGAGTGGAGTGATTGACAAAGATTTCGGGGTAGTGTTGTGGCACCCTCAGTCCAATGTGTGTGAGGTCAATGGCACCCTGCACCCTGGGGATCCCTGCAATGCAGGCAAATCCAACCTGCCGTTCCACCTGCTTCTCCCTGGTCATTGGGAAGGAGATATAGTCCACTCTTCTATATCGAGCATCGGTGACCTGCCGGATGGAGCGATGGACAAAGAATTGGGAGATATATTGGTGATGTCTGCAGTGGCAGACTGGAATGACCCCGTAGCATAAAAGTTCAGAGCTATGGTGACCCTTGGTCTCAATGGTCAGAGCGGTCCTGAGCCTTGTGTGAGACTCGAGATCTTGGTGCAGGATATTGCAGAGCTCCCTCAGTACCTCCTTTCTAAATCTGAGCCTTCGCAAGCATTGCTCATTCGATTTTGATGAATGGCCGCTGAAAACTCACGGTAATGGTCCTTCAGGACCCTGAATTTTGGCCCCGCTGTCTCTTCACGCTTTGATCGCTTGATTATTGACTGGAGAAAAATGCAGCAGGGCTTTCCTACATTACAACAGTGACTACACTTCAAAAAAGTACTTCATTGGCTGTAAATCACTTTGGAACATCCAGTGGTTATGAAAGGCACTATATAAATGCAAGCCTTTCTTTTTTCATGGATCCCATTGGGACCACTAGTTGTGGTGTCTCACACAGTGAGTCAGGGCTTCATGGACCTCATTCTTACCACAAGCTGTAGTGTGTCAGGACTCAGCAAGGTGGGCTTGGTCAGGGAACAAATGCTGATTCAGAATGACAACACGACCGGCCACTCCCCTGTAACGATGGTATGTGCAGGCCCTGACTACCTATACAGTTTCAGAACCTGCAGCTGGTCCATCTCATGACTCAGCTGCCAGGAAACAAGGACTACCTTAACTACAAGAAGCTTCTATGCAGAAACAGCAGCCAGCAACCTTCCAGGCGGGCCACATCGTCCGCATACTCAACCCGAGACTCTCAAAGCAAGCACTCTACTCGGAACTCCTGCATGGCAAGCGAGCCCCAGGTGGGCAGAGGAAAGGTTTCAAAGACATCCTCAAAGCCTCCTGGATAAAGTGCAACATTCCCACCGGCACCTGGGAGTCCCTGGGCCAAAGACCGCCCAAAATGGAGGAAGAGCATCCAAGAGTCTAGTCAGCGAGAGCATGCAGAAATCAAGCGCAGACAGCGGAAGGAGCGTGCGGCAAACCAGTCCCACCCACCCCTTCCCTCAACTACTGTCTGTCCCACCTGTGACAGAGACTGTAATTCCCGTATTGGACTGTTCAGTCACCTAAGAACTCACTTTTAGAGCGGAAGCAAGTCTTCCTCGATTTCGAGGGACTGTCTCTGATGATGATGAGCCACTCAGGTGGTACCCAACTTTAATGTCCACCTGAGAGGACAGTCAAAGCCTCAGTTTAATGTCTCATCTGAAAGACGGCACATGCAGCAGTGCAGCAATGGCTCAGCACTGTGCTGAAGTATCAGTCCAGATTATGTGCTCAAGTCTTTAGAATGGAGTTTGAAGCACAACATTCTGACTCAGAGGTAAAAATGCTAGCTACTGAGCCAAGGCTAAGGCTAAGAGCACATATATTACATACTCTCACCCAGGTGAAACAACATGGGAGCAAACACAAGGCACTTGCATTTGTAACTTGATTTGAGATTAAAGTTGATATTAACTGATTTCGCCCAGCAGAAATCACCACTAAAGATTAACTGCCTCATTCTCATTTGACTCCTGCCCATCGCCATCTTAAATTGGCCCCTTTTTAGTTGGACGAGACAGCCGGCTGTCTCTGGCAGGAGAACATACAGGGTCCTCTGATGTGATTGGGATCGAAATCACATTTTACCCTACCACGCTCTGTGCAACCAGGAAAAAGGGGACCTATAGAAACATAGAAAATAGGTGCAGGAGTAGGCCATTCGGCCCTTCGAGCCTGCACCGCCATTCAATAAGATCATGGCTGATCATTCAACCTCAGTACCCCTTTCCTGCTTTCTCTCCATACCCCTTGATCCCTTTAGCCATAAGGGCCATATCTAACTCCCTCTTGAAGGTATGATCATGGCTGATCCTCTATCTCAACACCATATTCCCGCTTTTTCCCCATATCCCTTGATGCCTTTTGTTTCTAGAAATCTATCTATCTCCCTCTTAAATATATTCAGGGACTTGGCCTCCACAGCCTTCTGTGATGGAGAATTCCACAGGTTCACCACCCTCTGAGTGAAAAAATTTCTCCTCATCTCGGTCCTAAATTTCCTACCCCGTATCCTGAGACTGACCCCTTGTTCTAGACTTCCCAGCCCGGGGAAACATCCTCCCCGTACCCAGTCTATCCAACCCAGTCAGAATTTTATACGTTTCAATGAGATCCCCTCCTCCAGGCACAAAAGAAATGTCTTGGCCTCTGCTGCCCGGGTTCCCCACCTCTGAGACCCTGCTGAAACCCCCCGCGACTAACCTGAGAGTTTGCGAGCAGTTCCCTTCTCCCCCCCCGCCCCCCCCCCCCGCCACACTGGGCTACTCAATCTTCCACTTCTGCCGAGATGTACACAAGATCCGCTAGTCAAAATAGCCAGGTCTCAAATTGATGCTCACCACACCCATCCCTCGCCCACCCAAAAACCCCTCTTAGTTAAAATCTACCCCACCCCCCACCCCTAACACTCTCCCTGTTTGCCCTGAAGCTGTGTGTTTACAGAAATTGTTCTTCTAAAGTAGGTGAAGATGTTTCATTAGGTGGGAGGAATGGAAAATTTGTGAATTGTGTTGAAGAATGAAAGCATGCTGGGTAAAAAGGTAGGCAGGACTGTTAATGATGTGGTCACATTGCAAAGTTAAGAGGTTTGCGATATGATGGCTTCTCACAGCCACCATAGGGCTCTACGCTGCAGCCTCTTCGACCTCCTCCTTGTGGGCCTCTTGCTGTGCCTGGGAGCCTTCCTCCTCCAAGGTCTCCTGATGATGCTTCTAGGCAGCGTGCAACACGGTTACATGATTTACCTTGATTAACACTAAATGGCAATCTCACTTGGAGGGCCACAAGATAGTCGGTAACGGAAAAGAATCACAACGTTTGAGTAGAGATTGCGTGACTGGGGGTAGATAGAAATATGGCACATTGTTGAAGTAGAATTGAATGCAACAGAAACAAATATATATCTAATTGTAAAATGCTGGATAGGGTTATAGCGTCAGATAGTCTCTGGAAAAAGCAAACATGCATATCAATATTACAATGGGAGATCTTCCATGCACTCAACTCAGCAAGCATTTCTTGTAGGTCACCATAGAAACAGATTCAACCTCTTACAGTCACCTGAGTTATACAATGGAAGCTGCAGGCAGAGTTCGGTCTCCCTCATGAAATGGCACTGTGGGTTCTGAAGAGAATCTCTTTGAATAGACCAGGAACAGTTCTGTGCCAGACGGAGGGATGAATAAAACAGCACCAACAGAAATACAAAGTAACTGCTTGCTGCACAATTACCCTTTGCTGAGAGCTGTGGCGATACTTGGTAAAGGCCAGTGTTTGATACGCTGCGGTGGGTGGGGAAGACTAGGGTTGTGCTTTGGTTACTGTAACATGATAATGCTGAAGTATTAAAGAGAGGGCCTTGATGTAAGTACATGAATAAATTGACAATGTTTGTGTTTGCACTTTCAGCTGGACCTTTTTTTTTAAAGTGTCAGCTTGGTTCAGTATACAAGTGCCCTTGAGACAGCAGGTTGCAGGTTCACATTGAATTCCAGGATTTCAGCACACTTCAGTGCAGTGCTGAAGAAATATTACATTGCTGGAGGAATCATCTTTTGAAACAGAGGTTAAAAACTAAGCCCCTGCCTGCCTATTCAGATCAATATAAAAGATCTCAAGCGGATATTCGCAGAGCATGAAATTTCCCCAGGGTCCTGGCTAATAGTTATCCCTCAACCAACATCACCAAAACATATTAACTGGTCATTTATCTCATTGCTGTTGGTGGGGCCTTGCTAGGTGCAAATAGGTGGCCAAGTTTGCCTGCACAATAAAAATAACTCCGCTTCAATAATAATTAATTGACTACGTGAAGCACTTTGAGATGTCCTGAGGCCACGAAACATAGAAACATAGAAAATAGGTGCAGGAGTAGGCCATTCGGCCCTTCTAGCCTGCACCGCCATTCAATGAGTTCATGGCTGAACATGCAACTTCAGTACCCCATTCCTGCTTTCTCACTATACCCCTTGATTCCCCTAGTAGTAAGGACTTCATCTAACTCCTTTTTGAATATATTTAGTGAATTGGCCTCAACAACTTTCTGTGGTAGAGAATTCCACAGGTTCACCACTCTCTGGGTGAAGAAATTCCTCCTCATCTCGGTCCTAAATGGCTTCCCCCTTATCCTTAGACTGTGTCCCCTGGTTCTGGACTTCCCCAACATTGGGAACATTCTTCCTGCATCTAACCTGTCTAACCCCGTCAGAATTTTAAACGTTTCTATGAGGTCCCCTCTCATTCTTCTGAACTCCAGTGAATACAAGCCCAGTTGATCCAGTCTTTCTTGATAGGTCAGTCCCGCCATCCCGGGAATCAGTCTGGTGAACCTTCGCTGCACTCCCTCAATAGCAAGAATGTCCTTCCTCAGGTTAGGAGACCAAAACTGTACACAATACTCCAGGTGTGGCCTCACCAAGGCCCTGTACAATTGTAGCAACACCTCCCTGCCCCTGTACTCAAATCCCCTCGCTATGAAGGTCAACATGCCATTTGCTTTCTTAACCGCCTGCTGTACCTGCATGCCAACCTTCAATGACTGATGTACCATGACACCCAGGTCTCTTTGCACCTCCCCTTTTCCTAATCTGTCACCATTCAGATAATAGTCTGTCTCTCTGTTTTTACCACCAAAGTGGATAACCTCACATTTATCCACATTATACTTCATCTGCCATGCATTTGCCCACTCACCTAACCTATACAAGTCGCTCTGCAGCCTCATAGCATCCTCCTCGCAGCTCACACTGCGTCATCCGCAAATTTGGAGATACTACATTTAATCCCCTCGTCTAAATCATTAATGTACAGTGTAAACAGCTGGGGCCCCAGCACAGAACCTTGCGGTACCCCACTAGTCACTGCCTGCCATTCTGAAAAATCCCCATTTACTCCTACTCTTTGCTTCCTGTCTGTCAACCAGTTCTCAATCCATGTCAGCACACTACCCCCAATCCCATGTGCTTTAACTTTGCACATTAATCTCTTGTGTGGGACCTTGTCGAAAGCCTTCTGAAAGTCCAAATATACCACATCAACTGGTTCTCCCTTGTCCACTCTACTGGAAACATCCTCAAAAAATTCCAGAAGATTTGTCAAGCATGATTTCCCTTTCACAAATCCATGCTGACTTGGACCTATCATGTCACCTCTTTCCAAATGCACTGCTATGACATCCTTAATAATTGATTCCATCATTTTACCCACTACTGATGTCAGGCTGACCGGTCTATAATTCCCTGTTTTCTCTCTCCCTCCTTTTTTAAAAAGTGGTGTTACATTGGCTACCCTCCACTCCATAGGAACTGATCCAGAGTCAATGGAATGTTGGAAAATGACTGTCAATGCATCCACTATTTCCAAGGCCACCTCCTTAAGTACTCTGGGATGCAGTCCATCAGGCCCTGGGGATTTATCGGCCTTCAATCCCATCAATTTCCCCAACACAGTTTCCCGACTAATAAGGATTTCCCTCAGTTCCTCCTCCTTACTAGACCCTCCGACCCCTTTTATATCCGGAAGGTTGTTTGTGTCCTCCTCAGTGAATACCGAACCAAAGTACTTGTTCAATTGGTCCGCCATTTCTTTGTTCCCCGTTATGACTTCCCCTGATTCTGACTGCAGGGGACCTACGTTTGTCTTTACTAACCTTTTTCTCTTTACATATCTATAGAAACTTTTGCAATCCGTCTTAATGTTCCCTGCAAGCTTCTTCTCGTACTCCATTTTCCCTATTATGCTATTAGCAATGCAAGTTCTTCCTTCCAGGGGTTCAACCTTGCTCTAGGATTTGAGCACACAATCTAGGCTGACACACCAGTGCTGTGGGAGTGTTGCATTATTGGAGGTGCTGTTCTTTGGATGAGATGTAAAACAGGTCGTGTAGGCCTACTCAGAGGACTGAAGATCCCATGCAACTATTCGATTAAGTTTAGGCACTTTTCCCAGAGTTCTGCTGGACTCAATCAACAGCAAAAACAGAATACAACAATAGCAACTGACATTTCCATAGTGCCATTCTGTGCAAAGAGACACACTAGAGTGCTTTGCATAATAGCAAGTGAACACCAGTGGCAGGGAAATGTGCCATGATTGGGCACATCAAACAGGAAAGTACCAAAGACATTTTTAAGAGCACTGAGGGTGCTGGCAAGGCAAAGATGCCAGTTTGAGACATATGATAATGCGCTATATAAATGCAAGTCTTTCTTTTCTTCCGTTATCGGATGAGATGTTAAACCGAGGCCCCGTCTGCCCTTTCAGGTGGACTTAAAAGATCCCATGGCACTATTTCGAAGAAGAGCACAGGGGTTATCCCCCGTGTCCTGGGCAATATTTATCCTTCAATCAACATAAAAAAAAAGATTGTCTGGTCATTATCACATTGCTGTTTGTGGGAGCTTGCTGTGCGCAACTGGCTGCCATGTTTCCCATATTACAACAGTCACTACACTTCATAAAGTATTTAATTGGTTTAAAGTGCTTTGGGACTGTATAAATGTAAGTCTTTCTTTGATCTTTATCTATTATTTTAAACCTGACTGAGCAGGCCTTGCCCCATTTCTATGCCATCGAAGGTTACCTTTGTTAAAAAGCAGAGTATTACGCTGCATTAATCTATATTATACCAGACCTCAGAGTGCTTGATGAAGGTGTTGTGCGTCCAAAATGGAAAGTGTTCATTCCCAAGTGTTAACATTTCTCAGCTTGACGAATGTAAAAATTCATAGATTTTGTTTTGAAATATTTGCTCAATGACATGTGTATTTGTTACCACTCTGCCACACTTCTGGTAAAGTCCGAGAGTGGAGTGGGAACAGCTTCGAGGGAATCTCTGATCAATATTACTTACCAAATTTAACTGGCCACAGTTCTATCTTAAGCCTTTTACTTGTAAAAGCAGAACCAAGGCACTAATGTTATTATTGTATCATATTGTCAATGATAAAAATTACCTTTGAATGCAGGGTTCGAAGATATGCTGTAATAGGTCCCAGGGACAGCCTGCTCCACCAAAGAACACGTCTGACCCAAGTTTCACATCAGTTTCAAATGGTTCCCAAAGGACTAAATACCCCCAGGCGAAGTCACTTCTACGTTTTTAACAGTACATCCCAGTGAGGGTAACCTTTCATTCTGTTGCCTTTCAGTCTCACCTACAAAGAATTGATCCATTGATTTCATATTTCAAAACAACAGCAAAGCTTTGAAATTTTCCAAGCCGATGGCCATTGACCAAATATAGTTCTCTCAGGATTTAACAATTCAATATCCTATGTTTTTTGAGTCACTCCACTTGATGCCATGAGGCTTCTTAAAGCGTTCTGCTTTTAAAGCAAATTTTCCTGACTCACTAAAGCCTCTCTACTACCTACAAGGCACAAGTCAGGAGTGTAATAGAACACTCTCCACTTGCCTTAATGGGTGCAGCTGCAACAACACTCAAAAACTCGACACCATCCAGGACAAAGCAATCTGCTTGATCAGCACTTCATCCACAAGCCGAAACATCCACTCCCTCCAACACTGGCATACCGTATCTGCATTGTGTACTATCTACAGCATACACTGCAGCAACTTGCCAAGGCTTGTTCAACAGCCTCCCAAACCCACAGTCTCCACCACCTAGAAGGACAAGGGCAACAGGTGCATAGGAATACTGTTGTATAATATAAGTATATATTCTGTACACTCAATGTACAGTTGCATAAGACCACTGGATGTACCTTCACACTGTATATACTATGCCTGTACCACCAGAGGGTGCAACTGGTGGAGATCTATAATCAGCATTCCTTTAACATCACTGGGTCAAAATCCTGGAACTCTCTACTCAATAGCATTGTGGGAGAACCTTCACCACTTGGACTGCAGCAGCTCAAGAAGAAGACAGCTCACTGCATGCTTCTCAAAGGCAACTAGGGATGGGCAATAAATACCAGCCTTGCCAGCGAAGTCCACATCCCGAGAATAAATATAGAAAGAATGTTGATTCCCTTAGTAAAGATGAAAAATGCTCTTATTTCAAACTTCTTGTGGGGTTCTTTCCAATCCAAGATTCAACTAAAGGGAATATCTGTATTTATACGGGCATTGAATAGCTCAGCCTCTGTGTACAAAATTCTATCTTCAGTGCTATAGCTGGACTGCTCTGCCCTAAACTAGTTGCCAATAGATTTTTACCTCATACGCATTGTTAAAGGAGAATTTCTAAATTACATTCACAAATTGATATGAAACATTTACAATTAGTGAAGTAAAGACTATTAATAAATTCTTAAGAGAAATAAGTACAACACAACAACACACTTTGGAAGGTGAATACTTCTTTTGTGTGCTATGTGTAACAAAGTCATAAATCCATTTATAAAGTATGCATTTACGATTTAATTACAAGTATTATACAAGGAAAATTTTTCCCCTGAGTATTTAAATGTCACTCTGCTTTTACATTTTATTGGCTATATTCACTCACAAGTAAATAGTTTAACAGTAACAGGATATGATGTGATTGGGATTACGGAGACGTGGCTCCAGGATGATCAGGGTTGGGAACTCAACATCCATGGGTATTCAACATCCAGGAAGGATAGAATAAAAGGAAAAGGAGGTGGGGTAGCATTGCTGGTTAAAGAGGAGATTAATGCAATAGTTAGGAAGGACATTAGCTTGGATGATGTGGAATCTATATGGGTAGAGCTGCAGAACACCAAAGGACAAAAAACATTAGTGGGAGTTGTGTACAGACCTCCAAACAGCAGTAGTGATGTTGGGGAGGGCATAAAACAGGAAATTAGGGGTGCATGCAATAAAGGTGCAGCAATTATAATGGGTGACTTTAATATGCATATTGATTGGGCTAATCAAACTGGAAGCAATACGGTGGAGGAGGATTTCCTGGAGTGCATAAGGGATGGTTTTCTAGACCAATATGTCGAGGAACCAACTAAGGGGGAGGCCATCTTAGAATGGGTGTTATGTAATGAGAGAGGTTTAATTAGCAATCTCGTTGTGCGAGGCCCCATGGGGAAGAGTGACCATAATATGGTGGAATTCTGCATTAGGATGGAGAATGAAACAGTTAATTCAGAGACCATGGTCCAGAACTTAAAGAAGGGTAACTTTGAAGGAATGAGGCGTGAATTGGCTAGGATAGATTGGCGAATGATACTTAAGGGGTTGACAATGGCTGGGCAATGGCAGACATTTAGAGACCGCATGGATGAACTACAACAATTGTACATGCCTGTCTGGCATAAAAATAAAAGAGGGAAGATGGCTCAACCGTGGCGATCAAGGGAAATCAGGGATAGTATTAAAGCCAAGGAAGTGGCATACAAATTGGCCAGAAATAGCATTGAATCTGGGGACTGGGAGAAATTTAGAACTCAGCAGAGGAGGACAAAGGTTTTGATTAGGGCAGGGAAAATAGAGTACGAGAGGAAGCTTGCAGGGAACATTAAGACGGACTGCAAAAGTTTCTACAAGATGTGTAAAGAGAAAAAGGTTAGTAAAGACAATTGTAGGTCCCCTGCAGTCAGAATCAGGGGAAGTCATAATGGGGAACAAAGAAATGGCAGACCAATTGAACAAGTACTTTGGTTCGGTATTCACTAAGGAGGACACAAACAACCTTCCAGATATAAAAGGGGTCAGATGGTCTAGTAAGAGGGAGGAACTGAGGGAAATCCTTATTAGTCGGGAAATTATGTTGGGGAAATTGATGGGATTGAAGGCCAATAAATCCCCAGGGCCTGATGGACTGCATCCCAGAGTACTTAAGGAGGTGGCCATGGAAATAGCGGATGCATTGACAGTCATTTTTCAACATTACATTGACTCTGAATCAGTTCATATCGAGTGGAGGGTAGTCAATGTAACCCCACTTTTTAAAAAAGGAGGGAGAGAGAAAACAGGGAATTATAGACCGGTCAGCCTGACATCAGTAGTGGGTAAAATGATGGAATCAATTATTAAGGATGTCATAGCAGTGCATTTGGAAAGAGGTGACATGATAGGTCCAAGTCAGCATGGATTTGTGAAAGGGAAATCATGCTTGACAAATCTTCTGGAATTTTTTGAGGATGTTTCCAGTAGTGGACAAGGGAGAACCAGTTGATGTGGTATATTTGGACTTTCAGAAGGCTTTCGACAAGGTCCCACACAAAAGATTAATGTGCAAAGTTAAAGCACATGGGATTGGGGGTAGTGTGCTGACATGGATGGAGAACCGGTTGGCAGACAGGAAGCAAAGAGTAGAAGTAAATGGGTACTTTTCAGAATGGCAGGCAGTGACTAGTGGGGTACCGCAAGGTTCTGTGCTGGGGCCCCAGCTGTTTACATTGTACATTAATGATTTGGACGAGGAAATGAAATGTAGTATCTCCAAATTTGCAGATGACACTAAGTTGGGTGGCAGTGTGAGCTGCGAGGAGGATGCTATGAGGCTGCAGAGTGACTTAGATAGGTTAGGTGAGTGGGCAAATGCATGGCAGATGAAGTATAATGTGGATAAATGTGAGGTTATCCACTTTGGTGGTAAAAACAGAGAGACAGACTATTATCTGAATGGTGACAGATTCGGAAAAGGGGAGGTGCAACGAGACCTGGGTGTCATGGTACATCAGTCATTGAAGGTTGGCATGCAGGTACAGCAGGCGGTTAAGAAAGCACATGGCATGTTGGCCTTCATAGCGAAGGGATTTGAGTACAGGGGCAGGGAGGTGTTGCTACAGTTGTACAGGGCCTTGGTGAGGCCACACCTGGAGTATTGTGTACAGTTTTGGTCTCCTAACCTGAGGAAGGACATTCTTGCTATTGAGGGAGTGCAGCGAAGGTTCACCAGAATGATTCCCGGGATGGCAGGACTGACATATCAAGAAAGACTGGATCAACTGGGCTTGTATTCACTGGAGTTCAGAAGAATGAGAGGGGACCTCATAGAAACATTTAAAATTCTGACGGGTTTAGACAGGTTAGATGCAGGAAGAATGTTCCCAATGTTGGGGAAGTCCAGAACCAGGGGTCACAGTCTAAGGATAAGGGGTAAGCCATTTAGGACTGAGATGAGGAGAAACTTCTTCACCCAGAGAGTGGTGAACCTGTGGAATTCTCTACCACAGAAAGTTGTTGAGTCCAATTCACTAAATATATTCAAAAAGGAGTTAGATGGAGTCCTTACTACTAGGGGAATCAAGGGGTATGGTGAGAAAGCAGGAAGGGGGTACTGAAGTTGCATGTTCAGCCATGAACTCATTGAATGGCGGTGCAGGCTAGAAGGGCCGAATGGCCTACTCCTGCACCTATTTTCTATGTTTCTATGTTCTATGTTTCTATGAGTCATATATCTCTTTTTGGATTCACTGGTAATCATTCCCAAGTGAATTCCTGAAATAGAAATTTTACTTTAAAGGGTGAGTTTTGTTTGAATGCTCATGTTGTATTTAATGACAAATGGCCTGGCAATTTAAACTGTTCAATATTTCAGACCCAGAAGATCATAAACTGAAGTCCCAGTGCTTTTCTGTATCTGAAACATGTGAGTTGTAGCAACAGTCATCATGATGTTGTAAGAAATTGCATACGATGATGAAGCATTTCATCTTAGAATGGAAATCAAACAAACACTGTCTGGTTTGCACCTTTAATTGCAATCAAGGAGCAGTATTACCGCAGCCAGTCAGATACAGCTTGGCCGTGGGTTCCCATACCGAGGCGGGAGAGAGATGGGAGATGTCGGGGGAGGATTCGAACCCCGCTGCTGGCTCCATGTCGGCTTCCCCCATGACTTTCCCCTGATTGGGTTTGTTTAACGCGAGGTTGCCAGTCAATTAACAGGAAGCGGGTCAGATGATGCCATTTGATGAGGCGTCATCAGCCGGTTTCCTTAAAGGGACTATGCCCACATTAATTTTGGCAGTTGTGCTGTCAGTGTTCCACAGCATTGAGATGCAGCAAACACTGCCAAGCACTGCACAGCAGCTGAACCCAGGCTCTCCCATCACTCCCTCTAGATACTTATGGAGGGAGTCACAGCGCGCAGGGAGATTCTCTTCCCTTCCAATGGGCGGAAGCGACCTCCTCAGGAGTCTAACGCAGCCTGGTTGCACATTGCACAGGAGGGCACAAGCAGGGATGTGGTCAGGAGGACCTGGCTGCAGTGGTGCAAACCTTTCAATGATTGCAGTAGATCACAAAATGTTACTGAAAGCCACACTCAACCTCATCCTGCTGTGCCACTCATCACATCCCCATCACTCTGCCTTCCCTACCCTACCCTGCACATCATTACTCACACCCAACTTACCTTGCACCTCCACCCATACATCTTTCTCTATCTGCATTACCACTTCCCATCTCACTCGCCACCCCTCACACTCACCCTCATCCTTGTCCAATCATACCAACTAACAGCACACAAGGATAGGCACTTGGGTCTTTTATCCAATGTTTATGTAAAGTTTTTGTTAATGTGTTGTCAAACATTGAAATCTTTATTTTCAACACTTTGCCTTCTTGGACAGCTTTGTGTGCTCCTTTGAAAGTGGCTTAGTGAGTTGCAGTGAATGGTGAGACATAACTGTGCCCCCCGCAATGGTGATGAGTGTGAAAGAAATGGCTTGGGCATTGTAGTGATGCTTTATGGAGCTGGTGTGGGGTGGTGCCAACCTGGTGCATCATGTGGCAGTCAGGATTTACAGCACCAAGTGAAGTAAATGTGGCCATGGTGAGGCCATCCCTGGTCTCCTGGGCAGCAATGTGGTCTGGTGCTGATGCCCTGTGTCCTGTGCAGCATCAGGTGATTGCGGGAGAAGGTTGGTAATGTTAGTGTGCTTGGTGATGTTGGTGTTGGAGCTGATCGCGGTGGGATTTTGAAGACCAAGGTGAGATCTTTTCAAGGGCACCGATACTGCTGGAATAGATGGGTGCTGAAGTTGAGCTGACAGAAGCGACCTGTCAATGGTAAGAGAGGTTGCTCCAAGGAGGTGACACTGGATAGAGAGTTTAAGACTTCCAACTTTCCTAAAGCTGAAAAGTGTATTTCAAATCCTGTTGGTTCCAGCTTCTAAGATTGGAAAGTGAACAACTGCAAAATGGTAGTTTAGATCCCATTTTTGCAGCTGTCACCTATTCAAAGCAAGAGCTGTTGAAAACCCAACCTACTTACCTGACATGATTCCCGAGCGACGTGAAACTCATGAAAAAGTGGCTAACCCACCGCTTAGTGCCAGTGTGTAAAGTGCAGGCAGACCTGGCACTTGGGAAGCTTAATTGGAGGCAGGTTCAGAGCAGGATACCACCCCGCTGTCAATCTTTTAGATTTTGACAGCAGACCCGTCTGCAAACCTGCCCTCTGGGCACTGGCAAAATCCAGCCCCATATGTGGAGGTCAGCGAGACATTGTGAGAAACATGAATGCTGCAGGTGCAACTCAGTGTTCTCAATCACTCCCGGATATCTACACCAGAATATCAGAGACAAAACCTCACTCAATTGTTATCCTGCTTTTGGAAGTCCTGGATAATGTCACGACTTCGACCTCCATTCCTTTGCAAGCATCAATTCAAACAAGTCGTTAACCATTACTTTCTGAATCGTAATGGGGAATTTTAAGTGTCAGCTCTGGCTCAGAGGGTAGCACACTTGCCTGAGTCAGAAGGTTGTGGGTTCAAGTTCCACTCTAGGGATTTGAGCATATAAATCTAGGCTGACACGTAGTGCTGAGTGAGTGCTGCACTGCCGGAGTTGCTTTCTTTCAGATGAGATGTTAAGCCGAGGTCCCGTCTGCCCTCTTAGATGGTCGGGACTCTGGACTCTGGGGAGGTACCAGCGGATTGGAAAGCAGCTAATGTAACGCCTCTGTTTAAAAAAGGGGGCAGACAAAAGGCAGGTAACTATAGGCCGGTTAGTTTAACATCTGTAGTGGGGAAAATGCTTGAAACTATCATTAAGGAAGAAATAGCGGGACATCTAGATAGGAATAGTGCAATCAAGCAGACGCAACATGGATTCATGAAGAGGAAATCATGTTTAACTAATTTACTGGAATTCTTTGAGGATATAACGAGCATGGTGGATAGAGGTGTACCGATGGATGTGGTGTATTTAGATTTCCAAAAGGCATTCGATAAGGTGCCACACAAAAGGTTACTGCAGAAGATAGAGGTACGCGGAGTCAGAGGAAATGTATTAGCATGGATAGAGAATTGGCTGGCTAACAGAAATCAGAGAGTCGCAATAAATGGGTCCTTTTCGGGTTGGAAATCGGTGGTTAGTGGTGCGCCACAGGGATCGGTGCTGGGACCACAACTGTTTACAATATACATAGATGACCTGGAAGAGGGGACAGAGTGTAGTGTAACAAAATTTGCAGATGACACAAAGATTAGTGGGAAAGCAGGTTGTGTAGAGGACACAGAGAGGCTGCAAAGAGATTTAGATAGGTTAAGCGAATGGGCTAAGGTTTGGCACATGGAATACAATGTCGGAAAATGTGAGGTCATCCACCTTGGGAAAAAAACACAGTAAAAGGGAATATTATTTGAATGGGGAGAAATTACAACATGCTGCGGTGCAGAGGGACCTGGGGGTCCTTGTGCATGAATCCCAAAAAGTTAGTTTGCAGGTGCAGCAGGTAATCAGGAAGGCGAATGGAATGTTGGCCTTCATTGCGAGAGGGATGGAGTACAAAAGCAGGGAGGTCCTGCTGCAACTGTATCAGGTATTAGTGAGGTCGCACCTGGAGTACTGCGTGCAGTTTTGGTCACCTTACTTAAGGAAGGATATACTAGCTTTGGAGGGGGTACAGAGACGATTCACTAGGCTGATTCCGGAGATGAGGGGGTTACCTTATGATGATAGATTGAGCAGACTGGGTCTTTACTCGTTGGAGTTCAGAAGGATGAGGGGTGATCTTATAGAAACATTTAAAATCATGAAAGGTATAGACAAGATAGAGGCAGCGACGTTGTTTCCACTGGTCGGTGAGACTAGAACTAGGGGGCACAGCCTCAAAATACGGGGGAGCCAATTTAAAACCGAGTTGAGAAGGAATTTCTTCTGCCAGAGGGTTGTGAATCTGTGGAATTCTCTGCCCAAGGAAGCAGTTGAGGCTAGCTCATTGAATATATTCAAATCACAGATAGATAGATTTTTAACCAATAAGGGAATTAAGGGTTACAGGGAGCGGGCGGGTAAGTGGAGCTGAGTTCACGGCCAGATCAGCCATGATCTTGTTGAATGGCGGAGCAGGCTCGAGGGGCTAGATAGCCTACTCCTGTTCCTAATTCTTATGTTCTTATGTTCTTATGTTCCTTTGTTCGTAAAAAGATCCCATGGCACTATTTGGAAGAAGAGCAGGGGAGTTATCCCCGGTATCCTGGCCAATATTTTTGCCTCAATCAACACAACAAAAACAGATTATCTGGTCAATATCACATTACTGTTTGTGGGAGCTTGCTGTGCAAAAATTGCCTGACGCTTTTCCCACATTACAACAGTGACTGGTCTAACAGTACGTCATTGGCTGTAAAGTGCTTTGAGGCGTCCGGTGGTCATTAAAGGTGCTATATAAATGCAAGTCTTTCGTTCTTGTCTTCCCGATTGGCAGGAAAGCAGCAAGGACCAATTCAAAATGAGTGGCTCCATTTTCCGCTCCATTCCCAGCGATTCCCCATTTAAACAACCTTGGTTTTTGACAACGCTTGAGGCTCCCACCAGATTTTGCTGACGGCCTCATTAATAAATGAAAATCAGGGTCCCATAATGTTTTTGGGACCCCAATGGCATTTTCACCATCATCATCATCGGCAGTCCCTCGGAATCGAGGAAGACTTGCTTCCACTCTAAAAATGAGTCCTTAGGTGGCTGTACAGTCCAATACGAGAACCACAGTCTCTGTCACAGGTGGGACAGATAGTCGTTGAGGGAAAGGGAGGGTGGGACTGGTTTGCCGCACGCTCTTTCCGCTGTCTGCGCTTGATTTCTGCATGCTCTCGGCGATGAGACTCGAGGTGCTCAGCACCCTCCCGGATGCACTTCCTCCACTTAGGGCGGTCTTTGGCCAGGTGTCAAGTGGGGATGTTGCACTTTATCAGGGAGGCTTTGAGGTTGTCCTTGTAACGTTTCCTCTGCCTACCTTTGGCTTGTTTGCCGTGAAGGAGTTCCGAGTAGAGCGCTCGCTTTGGGAGAATCGTGTCAGGCATGCGAACAATGTGGCCCTTTTTAACCTGCCCACTGCAGCCACCCCACCAGGTAAGGCTCTCGGAAAGCTAGGGAGGCCACTGAAGGCAAGTTAAGAAATATCCGTTCGGAGGAGGGCCCCACAAGGAAAGTCTGGGCAGCTGCTGCCCTGGGCACCCCCCGCCTCCTTAGTCATGAGACCCTCCGACCACCTCCCCTTCCGCCACTTACCTTGCTGCCAACAGCCTCCGGCGGCACAACCTTCATCGTCCATCTGCCTACTAGCTGCTGCTCTCCGCACAAAACGGGCGAGCAGCTGACCAGCGCCATTCAAATAAACCCCAGCAGTTAAAATCTGCCAGGGCTCCGACTCAAACGCCTGGGCGCGAGGGCCAACCAATCGCGTCAGCTTCCCGCCAGGAGTTGTTGCTGAAACGCGACTGGGCTATGGGGACTTGTGGCCCTGCTCATCAGTACCCAAGTACAATTCCTCCAAGGCATTAGGAAGGCCCAGTATTCCTTTTTTTTTAATAATGAAAAATGAGAGATTACCATTTTTCTCCTCCAATTGTTGACCTGTTAATGAAATTATTAAAAATGTACAGCTTTGAATTATGCAATTTCAGAAAGTGTAATTTCATTATTGGACGAATAAATACAGAGGAAACCAGGCACTTCTCTTGTTCTTTTCTTTCATTAAAAAAAGGAATTTCACCCCCAGCCAACCACAAACATCAATTCAGCAGACAGCTGTCTAGGTACAATTGTCTCGGGTCGCACCCTGTTGTTATGCCATCTGGTACAGAAAAAAAAATTGCAAGAGACATGAAGCGGCCAGAAATAAATCTAATCAAAGTTTAAGGATGGTGATGTGTTGACTTCAAACTGATTTGTTGCCTAAACCCATTATCAATTTGGACAGTAAACAAGATGCTTTTGTGACCATTAAACTGGCTGCAACAAGGCAGCCAAAGAAAACTGCTGATTGTAATAAAAAAAATTATGGAAAATGAGCAATAATTTACAGTCAGAGTGATATTAAATTATAGACTGTAGATATCATGGTAAATGAATAGGTGACAGAACTGTACAGCAATCTGGGACTGAAAGCAGTCAAAGTCCTTCTGTGATATGGTCAAGGTCCCTGACAACTGCAAATGCAGTAATAAATCAACACATCCTGAACCATGGCTTTTGAATGTTCCCCTTCACTCTCAAAAACTTTGCAACAGTTGTGTATCTATAAAGCATGCACTCCCATGTTCCGCCACCAGGGAGCTCATCCCCTGAAGTCCCAAGGGACCCCAGCATCCCTTGGGAGCACTGTATATAAGCCGGCCCCTAAGCCGTGTTCCTCACTCTGGAGTGTCTTATTAAAGACTGAGGTCACTGTTACTTTAACCTCCCTGTGTGCAGTCCCATCTGTGTTAGGAACACAATAACTGGCGACGAGAACACAAATCCAATGCAAAGATGCAGCAACCTGTGGGCATCCTGGAGAAGTTCTCGGAGGGTGAGGACTGGGAAGCCTATGTTGAACGGCTAGACCAGTACTTTGTAGCCAACGAGCTGGACGGAGAAGGAAGCGCTGCAAAAAGGAGAGCGGTCCTCCTCACAGTCTGCGGGGCACCGATCTACAGCCTCATGAAGAATCTTCTGGCTCCGGTGAAACCCACAGATAAGTCATATGAGGAGCTGTGTACACTGGTTCAGGAACATCTTAACCCGAGGGAGAGCGCGCTGATGGCGAGGTATCGGTTCTACACGTGCCAGCGATCTGAAGGTCAGGAAGTGGCGAGCTACGTTGCCGAGCTAAGGCAACTTGCAGGACAATGTGAGTTTGATGGCTACCTGGAGCAAATGCTCAGAGACTTTTTTGTACTGGGCATTGGCCATGAGACCATCCGACGAAAACTTTTGACTGTAGAGACACTGACCCTCAGTAAGGCCATTGCGAAGCACAGGCGTTTATGTCCACCAGTGATAACACCAAACAAATCTCTCAGCACACAAGTGCTAGCAATGTTCATAAATTAACTGGAACTGTGTTTGCGAGCAGAAATGTACAGGGCAGAACCCACGAGTCTGCAACTGCCAGCAGGCCTCTGGTGACCCAGATGACTCAGTCCCCAACAAAGGATAAATGCAAGGCAATTCACACCTTGTTGGCATTATGGAGGCTTCCATTCAGCCTATTCATGCCGCTTCAAAGGGTATGTTTGCAAGAGCTGTGGAACCATGGGGCACCTCCAATGAGCTTGCAAACGAGCTGCAAGCTCTGCAAAACCTGCTAACCACCACGAGGCAGAGGAAGATCAGTCCATGGTGGATCAAAGCAATTTCGAGCCTCAGAGAGGAGGCAGATGCTGAAGTACAAAATGTCCACCTATAATGCTAAACGTAAAATTGAATGGCTTACCCGTAGCCATGGAACTGGACACTGGCGCTAGCCAATCCATCATGAGTAATAAGATGTTTGAGAGACTGTGGTGCAACAAGGCATTCAGACCAACCCTGAGCCCCATTCACACGAAACTGAGAACGTACATCAAAGAGCTTATCACTGTCCTGGGCAGCGCCATGGTCAAGGTCCCCTACAAGGGCACGGTGCACAAACTGCCACTCTGGATTGTCCCGAGCGATGGCCTCACATTGCTTGGAAGGAGCTGGCTGGGCAAAATCCGCTGGAACTGGGATGACATCTGAGCGCTATCACATGTCGATGAGGCCTCATGTACCCAGGTTCTGAACAAATTTCCTTCCTTTTTGAGCCAGGCATTGGAAACTTTTCCGAGGCGAAGGTGCGGATCCACTTGGTCCCAGAGGCACGACCCATTCACCACAAGGTGCGAGCGGTACCTCACATGATGAGGGAGAGAGTGGAAATCGAGCTGGACAGGCTGCAATGCGAGGGCATTATCTCCCCAGTGGAATTCAGCGAGTGGGCCAGCCTGATTGTTCCAGTACTCAAAAGTGACGGCACGGTCAGGATTTGCGGCGTTTATAAAGTAACTCTAAATCGTTTCTCGCTACAGGACCAATACCCGCTACCTAAGGCAGACGACCTATTTGCGACGCTGGCAGGAGGCAAGACGTTCACCAAGCTCGACCTGACTTCGGCCTACATGACGCAGGAGCTGGAGGAGTCTTCGAAGGGCCTCACCTGCATCAACACACACAAAGGACTGTTCATCTACAACAGATGCCCGTTTGGAATTTGGTCGGCTGCAGCGATCTTCCAGAGAAACATGGAGAGCCTACTCAAGTCGGTACCACGCACGGTGGTCTTTCAGGACGACATATTGGTCACAGGTCAGGACACCGCCAAGCACCTACAAAACCTAGAGGAGGTCCTCCAGCGACTGAATCGCGTAGGGCTGCGGCTGAAGAGGTCGAAATGCGTCTTCACGGCAATAGAAGTGGAGTTTTTGGGGAGAAAGATCACGGCGGACAGCATTCGACCCACAGATGCCAAGACAGAGGCTATCAGGATCGCGCCCAGGCCACAGAACGTCACGGAGCTGCGGTCGTTCCTGGGACTCCTCAACTATTTTGGTAACTTCCTACCGGGGTTAAGCACCCTTTTAGAGCCCCTACATGTGTTATTGTGCAAAGATGAGAACTGGGTATGGGGAAAAAAACAAGTAATTGCTTTTGAGAAAGCCAGAAACATTTTATGCTCCAACAAGCTGCTTGTATTGTATAACCCGTGTAAAAGACTTGTGCTAGCATGTGACGCGTCGTCGTACGAAGTCAGGTGTGTATTACAACAAACTAACGTTGCGGGGAAGTTGCAACCTGTCGCCTATGCCTCCAGGAGCTTGTCTAAAGCCGAGAGGGCCTACAGCATGATTGAGAAAGAGGCATTAGCGTGTGTGTTCGGGGTAAAGAAAATGCATCAGTACCTGTTTGGACTCAAATTTGAGCTGGAAACCGATCACAAGCCCCTCATATCCCTGTTCACTGAAAACAAGGGGATAAATACTCATGCCTCAGCCCGCATACAAAGGTGGGCACTCGCGCTATCAGCGTATAACTATACCATCCGCCACAGGCCAGGCACCGAGAACTGTGCGGATGCTCTCAGTCACGGGGGTGGAAATGGCGCAGCCTGCAAACTTGTTGATGGTCATGGAAGCGTTTGAAAATGATAAATCACCTGTCACAGCCCGCCAGATTAGGACTTGGACCAGCCAAGATCCCCTGCTGTCCCGAGTAAAAAAACTGTGTACTGCATGGGAGCTGGGCCAGCATCCCCGTTGAAATGCAAGAGCTAATCAAGCCGTTCCAGCGGCGAAAGGACGAGCTGTCCATTCAGGCAGACTGCCTGTTGTGGGGTAACCGCGTAGTGCTACCAAAAATGGGCAGGGGGACGTTCATCTCAGATCTCCACAGCACACACCCAGGTATAGTAATGATGAAAGCAATAGCCAGATCCCACGTGTGGTGGCCCGGTATCGACTCGGACTTAGTCCTGTGTACGGCAATGCAGCGTGTGTGCTCAGTTGAGCAATGCGCCCAGAGAGGCACCACTAAGTTTGTGGTCCTGGCCCTCCAGACCATGGTCGAGGATCCATGTCGACTATGCGGGCCCGTTTCTCGGTAAAATGTTCCTGGTGGTGGTGGATGCCTTTTCAAAATGGATTGAATGTGAAATAATGTCGGGAAGCACCGCCACCGCCACCATTGAAAGCCTGAGGGCCATGTTTGCCACCCATGGCCTGCCTGACATACTGGTCAGTGACAATGGGCCATGTTTCACCAGTGCCCGAATTTAAAGAACTCATGACCTGCAATGGGATCAAACATGTCACCTTGGCCCCGTTTAAACCAGCCTCCAATGGGCAGGCAGAGCGGGCAGTACAAACAATCAAACAGAGCCTTAAACGAGTCACAGAAGGCTCACTCCAAACCCGCCTGTCCCGAGTACTGCTCAGCTACCGCACGAGACCCCACTCGCTCACAGGGGTGCCACCGGCTGAGCTACTCATGAAAAGGACACTTAAAACCAGACTCTCGCTGGTTCACCCCAACCTGCGTGATCAGGTAGAGAGCAGGTGACAGCAACAAAATGTAAACGATGGTCGCGCCACTATGTCATTGGAAATTGATCTGAATGATCCTGTGTATGTGCTAAACTATGGACATGGTCCCAAGTGGATCGCGGACACGGTGATAGCTAAAGAAGGGAGTAGGGTGTTTGTAGTCAAACTGGACAATGGACAAATTTGCAGAAAGCACCTGGACCAAACGAGGCTGCGGTTCACAGACTGCCCTGAACAACCCACAGCAGACACCACCTTTTTCGAGCCCACAACACACACCCAAAGGATCAACGACACCACACCGGACCAGGAAATCGAACCCATCACGCCCAACAGCCCAGCAAGGCCAGGCTCACCCAGCAGTCCTGCAGGGCCAACAACACGCCAGCCCAGCGAGGGCACAGCCAACACACCAGAACAGACATTTGTACCGAGGCGGTCCACCAGGGAAAGAAAGGCTCCCGACCGCCTCACCTTGTAAATAGTTTTCACTTTGACTTTGGTGGGAGTGATGTTGTGTATCTGTAATGCATGCACTCCCATGTTCTGCCACCAGGGAGCTCATCCCCCGAAATCCCGAGGGATCCCAGCATCCCTTGGGAGCACTGTATATAAGCCGGCCCCTAAGGCCTGTTCCTCACTCTGGAGTGTCTTATTAAAGACTGAGGTCACTGTTACTTTAACCTCCCGGTGTGCAGCCTCATCTGTGTTAGGAACACAATAGCAACCACTTCATTATATTTCTTGCCCTGGCACTTGGGAGGCAACACATACCTTGGCACTTTCAGTCGCGATTAAAATCCGCTCTGAAATACCCTTCCTCAACCTTTCTCTCGCTCTACCTCTCCACCTCTCTTTCCTCCTTTAAGACGCTCCTTAAAACCTACCTCTTTGACCAGGTTTTTGGTCATCTGTCCCAATATCTCCTTACGCAGCTCGGTGTCGAACTTTGTTTGATAACGCTCCTGTGAAGCACCTTGGGACTTTTTACTACTTTAAAGACACTCTGTAAATGCATGTTATCCTTGTTGAAGCACTCACCGAGCACACAACACTGCGACAAGCACTGAATTTGAAGCAAAGAATGAAAACGAGATCGTTCTTGGTGAGTCTAAAGACAGAGACAGCAAAATCCTGGGGTGAGAGAGAGCAACTTTCATTTCTGCCTGGGGCTGGAAATTTGGGAAACCACATTTGCACTGGGATTCTGCCCCACTGGCCATTTAAATTCTGGTGGGGAGACATAAATGGATCTTCAACCTGCCTCCCTCACATCGAGGGGTGTAGCTGGTGGTGTTCCCAGGATTCCCCTGGAGATACCACTCCATCCAATCCTGATAGGCCCAGCAAACCTATACCTGCCGAGAGTAGGCACAGCTTAATTATAGGCCTTCCAAAGAACCCAAAATTGAGATAGCCAATCCTGGAAGAGGTCAATTACCTTCCAGAGATAAACTGACAGTTCCATTTGGAGTCACTTTGGGGAGAATTTTAACTTAAAACAAACGGTGGGTTGGGGGCTTGTGGCTAGTTAAAATGTTGGAATCCAGACCTGAACCTGCCACCAACCTTATCCACTTCCGGTTTTAGCGGAGATGAGGGCAGGGGGGTGGGGGCTGGAGGTAACCGCCAAACTCCACACACCACAATCGGAAACCCCTACCATGAGGCCTCTGATCTCCCCAAGTCCTCAGGCACCCCCCCCCCCCCGCCCAGGTCTCTGATAACCCCACCACAAGGTCTCCCCCACCACCATGCCTCCTTTCCCCACCCCCAGGCCTCCGATCCTCACGACGAGACTTCCCCATCCTTCCCCCGTGCTCCTCCAGCCCTCCGATGTTGTCCGTCTCCCCCCTCTGCTCCACCTTCCACCCTCCTGCTCCTTGCATTCCCCGATGCTCCCCCCTCCCCGTGCTGCTCCTGGCCCTAATCACTTGCGACCCCCTCCCCCACTCCTCCAGCCAGCCCCGCACGATTCCCCTCTCCCTTCTCTCTGTGGCCTAGTGCCGCAGGCCTTCCCCCACCCCCCCCCCCACCCCCAGAGCTAACCAGCCTCTCACTCTAGCTGGCTAAGGCTGAGAAACAGAGGCTTCCCATGCAAAGCAGGCCCTGCCGTTATATTCGGCTGGGCATACGGGAAATCTGTTCTCCTGGGTTTCCCGACCGCTGGAGATTTGTGTTGAGTCAGAGCAGAATAATGGATATGATGGCAGTGTAACCACTGGGAAGTGGGAAGGAGCGAGGTTGAGGATAAATTGCAGCAACTCTGATGTTGGATTTGTCCACTGGCTCAGAAGCCCAATTCACACTGTGTTGATGGATAGCAATTTGGTGCGGAAGGTACAAAAAAAACCACTGGAGCAGAAATGGGAGAAAAACATTTTGAAAATTATTTTTAAAACCTCATAATTACTTAATGTGTTGACATTTCATTGCTTTTCTTCAGTCTGAATCCTGCCCCTTCCCCAGGATCCCCAGGGCTGAGGGAATACCCGTTGCACAATTGGACAACGATTTTCGCACCTGACTGATGTTAATAATCCTCTGTTAGACTGCAGAACAGAGAGCGTGTTTCCTTAAATAGCCCAATTTTTAATTTAAAGAGCTGTAATCTCTGACGAACAGGTGTCCATGGGCCCTGCAGCTCACAGGCCCGTAATAGTTGTTTTTGCAAACATTTCCAGTCATTTTTCTTCTTGCTTTGTAAGGTATTTGCTCTTCCTTTTTATATCCACTACCATCCCATCCACTCATGCCCTAAACAAACGTTTCATTCAATGGGACACACTTTGTACCTGTTCTCAGGTGCTGTAACCCAACATTGGTCCACGTTCTCCAAGGCCCTCCTATATGGCTCAGCGACGTGGACCATTTACAGTAGACACCTCAAAGCGCTGGAGAAGTACCACCAGCGCTGCCTCCGCAAGATCCTGCAAATCTATTGGCAGGATAGACACACCAATGTCAGTGTTCTCACTCAGGCCAACATCCCCAGCATTGAAACACTGACCACGCTCGACCAGCTCCATTGGGTGGACCACATCGTTTGCATGCCCAACACGAGACTCCCCAAGCGCTCTACTCGGAACTCCTACATGGCAAGTGAACCCCAGGTGGGCAGAGGAAACGTTTCAAGGACACCCTCAAAGCATCCTTAATAAAGTGTAACATCCCCACCAGCATCTGGGAATCCCCGGCCCAAGACCGTCCAAAGTGGAAGAAGAGCATCCGGGAGGGCGCTGAGCACCTCGAGTCTCGTCGCCGAGAGCATGCAGAAATCAAGCACAGATAGCGGAAGGAGCGTGCGCCAAACTAGGCTCCTCACCCACCCTTTCCTTCAACCATTGTCCCACTTGTGACAGAGACTGTCATTCCTGTATTGGACTGTACAGCCACCTGCAAACTCACTTTTAGAGTGGAAGCAAGTCTTCCTCAATTTCGAGGGACCCCAATGATGATGATAACCCAACATTAGCAGAATAAGTATGGTGCTTCTTATAGCCAGCAATATAACCAGCAATATCAACCAATGAAATTATCAGAGTTGTCTTACCTCCAGAATTTGCTGAAAGTCAGTCCTGGGATGTATACACATGGTGCATGTTGCACGCATAACTCATCACGCACCAGACACAATGATGTTGCTAGCATAACCACAAGATTTCTTTATATTCGTTCCTGGGATGTGGGTGTTGCTGGCAGAGCCGGCATTTATTGCCCAGCCCTAATTGCTCTTGAGAAGGTGGTGGTGAGCCGCCTTCTTGAACCGCTGCAGTCCGTATAGTGAAGGTAATCTCATAGTGCTGTTCAGAACGGAATTCCAGGATTTTGACCCAGCAGTGATGTAGCAACAGATAGTGTACAATGTGAAGGGGAACTTGCAGGTGATGGTGTTCCCATGCACCAGCTGCCCTTGTCTATTATGTATGCAACTATATAATACTTGCCACCAGAGGGCACGACTGTTGGAGTCCTAATGGTCACCTGCCCACACGTGCAGGGCCAGTATAAAAGGTTGGCTGCCATGTTGTTTAGGCACTCTGGATTTGTATTAAAGAAGACTAAGGTCACATTAAGTTTAGCTCACGGTACTCAGCCTTGTGGAGTTCTTCTATACGTAACAATTGGCGACGAATAGCAGAATACGAACCTACACGCAACCATGGCTGCCATTAGAATATTAGAGAGATTCGTAGAGGGTGATGATTGGGAAGCCTTCGTCGAGCGTCTTGACCGGTACTTCATGGCCAATGAGCTGGAAAGAGTCACTAACGCGGTCAAGCGCAGGGCAGTTCTCTTCACGGTCTGTAGGCCTAAAATAAACGGCCTCATCATGAATCGGCTCGCACGGACAAAACCAACGGAGAAGGAATATACAGAGTTGTGCACCCTGGTTCAGGACCACCTCAAGCCGAAGGAGAGTATCCTCATGGCCAGATATCGTTTTCACACGCACCATCGCTCCGGGGGCCAGGACGTGACGGATTATGTCGCCTCGCGGGACCTTGCGATTTTGGAGCTGCATGCTGTGGGACATTTTCGTGCTGGGCATCAGCCACGAGGTCATTCTTCGATAGCTGCTAGCTGCCGAAACCCTAGACCTGAGCAGGGCCATCGCGATCGCCCAGGCGTGCATGGCCACGGGCGATAACACCAAACAGATATCTGCTCAACATCGAAGCTCACCGGCAAGTACTGTGCATAAAATGATGTTGCTAGCAGGCCGAAGTGCATATGGCAGGGCCTATACGCCTGTGGCTGCAAGACCTGTGATGACTCAGAGTCCGCCATCGGGGGCGAATGTGAATCCATTAGCACCATGTTGGCACTGCGGGAGTAATCATCGGGCCCATCAATGTCGATTCAAGCTCTATGTGAGCAAAGGCTGCACAACAATGGGGCACCTCCAGCAAATGTGCAAACGTGCTGCGACACACCACGTGGCAGAGGATGATCGATCCGGCGCGGATCACGCAGCACAGGCAACTCAACCCGAGGAAGAAGTGTATGGGGTACATACCTTCACCACCAAGAGTCCTCCTATAATGCTGAAAGTCAAATTAAATGGAGTTCCTGTATTCATGGAGTTAGAGTTGGACACGGGGGCGAGTCAGTCAATAATGAGCCAGAAGGCTTTCGAGAAACTGCGGGACAATAAAGCACAAAGGCCCAAACTGAGCCCGATTAATGCAAAGCTGCCTACCTACACCAAAGAGCTAACACCAGTCATTGGAAGTGCATCAGTGAAGGTATCGTATGATGGAGCTGTGTATGACCTATCATTGTGGATTGTTCCAGGCAATGGCCCAAGCTGTTCGGCAGAAGCTGTCTGGAAAAGATTAGATGGAATTGGAACGACAGCAAAGCACTATCTTCAGTGGATGACGCCTTGTGTGCTGAAGTGCTGAGCAAGTTTCCCTCGCTATTCGAACCAGGCATCAGCAACTTCACAGGCGCCAAGTTACAGATCCATCTCGGCCCCGATGCACGGCCTGTCCATCACAAGGCTCGGGCGGTTCCGTACATGATGAGGGAGAAAGTCGAGATCGAACTGGACAGACTCTACCGCGAAGGAATCATGACGCCAGTCGAGTTTATCGACTGAGTCAGTCCAATTGTTCTGGTGATGAAAAGCGATGGCACGGTCAGAATCTGCGGAGCCTACAAGGTAACGATTAACTGAGTCTCACGACAGGACCAGTACCCGCTGCCCAAGGCGGATGACCTGTTTGCAATGTTAGCGGGGCGGGGGGGTGGGGGTGGAAGTCATTCACCAAGTTAGACCTAACCTCTGCCTACATGACACAAAAGCTGGCTGAATCTTCGTAAAGACTGACGTGCATCAACACACACAAAGGGCTGTTTATATACCACAGGTGCCCTTTCGGGATTCGCTCGGCTTCAGCCATTTTCCAGAGAAACGTGGAGAGTTTGGTGAAATCTGTTCCGCGCACCATTGTGTTTCAAGATGACATCCTGATCACTGGTCATGACACCATCGAACACCTACACAACCTGGAAGAGGTTCTAGGTAGCCTAGACAGAGTGGGACGCAGACTGAAACGCCCCACGTGTTTTCCTAGCGCCAGATGTCAAATTTTGGGGGAGAAAGATTGCAGCAGACAGCATCAGGCCTACGGACTCAAAGACGGAGGCCATCAAGAATACACCCAGACCACAGAATGTGATGGAGCTGCGTTCATTCCTGGGACTCCTCAACTATCTCGGTAACTTTCTACCTGGGTTGAGCACGTTGTTAGAGCCTTTGCACATGTTGCTACGTAAGGGTGACGACTGGGTTTGGGGCAAATCTCAAGACACAGCCTTTGAGAAGGCCAGGAAACTGCTATGTTCAAATAAGTTACTTGTACACTATGACCCATGTAAACGTTTAGTGCTAGCTTGTGACGCCTCATCACACGGGACGGCTGTGTGTTACAGCAAGCCAATGTATCGGGCAACCTCCAACCGGTTACATAGACGTCTAGAAGTCTGTCTGAGGCTGAGAGAGCCTATAGTATGGTCGAGAAAGAGGCGTTAGCATGTGTTTATGGGCTTAAGAAAATGCACCAATACCTATTTGGACTTCAGTTTGAGCTTGAAACTGACCACAAGCCATTCATTTCGCTGTTTTCAGAGAGCAAAGGTATAAACACCAATGCGTCGTCCCACATCCAAAGATGGGCACTAACATTATCCGCTTATGACTATGTTATCCGCCACAGACCAGGCATTGAAAACTGTGCCGATGCTCTCAGCCGGCTACCATTACCCACCACCGGGGTTGAAATGGCGCAGCCCGCAGACTTGCTACTGGTCATGGATGCTTTTGAGAGCGAGGGGTCACCCATCACGGCTTGCCAGATCAGACCTGGACCAGCCAGGATCCTGTGCTATCATTAGTAAATGGGAACTGGTCGGCCGTTCCCAGGGAAATGCAAGATGAAATTAAGCCGCTTCACCAACGCAAAGATGAAATGTCCATCCAGTCGGATTGTCTCTTATGGGGTAATCGCGTGGTTTTGCCAAAATAAGGCAGGGAAACGTTTATACGCGACCTACACAGTACTCACCCAGGCATTGTCATGATGAAGGCAATTGCCAAGTCGCTTGTTTGGTGGCCGAGCATTGACTCGGACTTGGAGTCATGCGTACATCAGTGCAACACTTGCTTGCAACTGAGCAATGCACCAAGGGAGGCTCCACTGAGTCTGTGATCATGGCCCCCCAAACCGTGGTCCAGGATCCACGTAGATTTTGCCGGCCCCTTTCTAGGAAAGATGTTTTTAGTAGTAATGGACGCTTACTCCAAATGGATTGACTGCGTAATCATGTCATCCAGCACGTCCACAGCCACCATTGAAAGCCTCCGGGCCATGTTCGCCACCCATGGCTTGCCCGACGTCCTTGTCAGCGATAATGGACCATGTTTCACTTGTTCGGAATTGACCCACAATGACATCAAGCATGTCAGGTCTGCTCCGTTTAAGCCCACGTCTAACGGTCAAGCGGAGCGGGCAGTCCAAACAATCAAGCAGAGCATAAAATGCATGACGGACAGCTCCCTGCAGACCCGCTTGTCTCGCATTCTGCTCAGTTACCGGACACAGCCCCACTCGCTCACTGGGGTTACCTCGGCAGAATTGTTAATGAAGTTGCTGCAGTGCATATTGTAGATGGCACACACTGCAAACATACTGTGCCGGTGGTGGAGGGAGTGAATGTTTAAGGTGAATGCAGTACCAATCAAGCGGACTACTTTGTCCTGGATGGTGTCAAGCTTCTTGAGTGTTGTTGGAGCTGCACTAATCCAAGTACCGTCGCCGAGAGCATGCAGAAATCAAGCGCAGGCAGCGGAAGGAGCGTGCGGCAAACCAGGCTCCCCACCCACCCTTTCCTTCAATGATTATCTGTCCCACCTGTAACAGAAACTGCGGTTCTCGTATTGGACTGTACAACCACCTAAGAATTCATGTTAAGAATGGAAGCAAGTCTTCCTCGATCCCAAGGGACTGCCAATTACTAATCCACCAATTGGAAAAATATGGGAATTAATCATGTGTCAGCTCAGTTGGTCACACTCCTGCCTGAGTCAGAAGGTTGTGGGTTCAAGTCCCACTCTGGAGTCCATAGTACGAAAATCTAGGCTGACACTCCAGTGCTGTACTGAGGGAGTGCTGCACTGTCAGAAGCGCCATTAAACAGAGGTCCCATCAGCTCCCTCAGGTGGACATAAAAGATCCCATGGCACCATTTCAATGAAGAGTGCAGGTGTTATCCGCAGTGCCCTGACCAATATTAATCCTGCAATCAGCATCACACAAAAAAGACTATCTGGTCATTCTGGAGCTTTCTGTGTGCAAAGTTGGCTGATGCATTTTCTACATTATAATAGTGACTACACATCAAAAGTACCTCATTATCTTTAAATGCTTTGGAATGACCTGAGGTCACGAAGGAGACTATACAAATGTAAGTCTTTCTTCATTAAAACTTGTAAAAAAAAAGTTAAGCTTTTTAACAATATGATACCCCGAAGCAGTGGAATCTTTACTTTAGCATGCCAAAGGTATGCTCCATTTGTAGACTTGTGGAGGAAAATGCTTTTTACATTTTTTTTTCAGCTGCAGTTCAGGGATTTTGGACTAGTGTCATGAGCTATGGCTCAAAAAGGTATCTCTGATCCCCTGGGATCCATCATCGTAATACTCCATACTGTGTCAGCCGTGACTCAGTGGATAGCACTCTTGTATCTGACTCATAAGGTTGTATGTTCAAGCCCCACTCCAAAGACTTGAGCTCAAAATCTAGGCTATCACTCCAGTTAAACTAAGATTCCAGCTGCCCTTGCAGGTGATTGAAATCGTGCCATGAGATCATTTACAAAGAAGAGTTGGGAAGTTCTTTACATTCTCTACATTACAAATGTGACGACACTTCAAAAAGTGCTTCATTGGTTGTAAAGTGACTTTGCATGTCCCAAGGTTGGAAAGGTGCTATATAAATGCAAGTCTTTCATTTTTCCTTCTTCTCCTCGATGTCCTAATCAATATTTATCCTCAAGCAACATCAATAAAAACAAATTATCTGGTCATCATCACTTTGCTGTTTGTGGGACCTTGCTGTGCGTAAAATTGGAGCTGAGGGTGGATTCACTCTGGAGCATCCACGATACTGAGAATGACGTGAATAACGCGTTTAGTGAGTTGATCTTACCACAGGTGAAGGGTCCACAGCCAGCTAGGGAATGGAAGACCAGCAGGAAGAGCAGTGCAAGGAAGGTAGTGCAGGGGTACCCTGCGGTCATCCCCCTGCAAAACAGATACACCGTTTTGAGTACTGTTGAGGGGGATGACTCATCAGAGGAGGGCAGCAGCAGCCAAGTTCATGGCACCGTGGCTGGCTCTGCTGCATAGGAGGGCAGGAAAAAGAGTGGGAGAGCTATAGTGATAGGGGATTCGATTGTAAGGGGAATTGATAGGGGTTTCTGTGGCCGCAACCGAGACTCCAGGATGGTATGTTGCCTCCCTGGTGCAAGGGTCAAGGATGTCTCGGAGCAGGTGCAGGACATTCTAAAAAGTGGGAGGCAGAACAGCCAGTTGTCGTGGTGCACATTGGTACCAACGACATAGGTAAAAAAAAGAGATGAATTTAAGGAGCTAGGAGCTAAATTTAAAAGTAGGACCTCAAAAGTAGTAATCTCGGGATTGCTACCAGTGCCACGTGCTAGTCAGAGTAGGAATCGCAGGATAGCGCAGATGAATACGTGGCTTGAGCAGTGGTGCAGCAGGGAGGGATTCAAATTCCTGGGGCATTGGAACCGGTTCTGGGGAAGGTGGGACCAGTACCAATCGGACGGTCTGCACCTGGGCAGGACCGGAACCAATGTCCTGGAGGGAGTGTTTGCTAGTGCTGTTGGGGAGGAGTTAAACTAATATGGCAGGGGGATGGGAACCAATGCAGGGAGACAGAGGGAAACAAAAAGGAGACAAAAGCAAAAGACAGAAAGGAGGTGAGTAAAAGTGGAGGGCAGAGAAACCCAAGGCAAAAAACAAAAAGGGCCACTGAATGTAAAGGGGCTGCAGGAGGGGTCAAAACTAAAAATCATGGTTTAAAAACTAGGATTAAAACACTCTACCTAAACGCACGCAGCATTCGAAATAAAGTAAATGAGTTGACGGCACAAATCATTACAAATGGGTATGATTTGGTGGCCATCACAGAAACATGGTTGCAGGGTGGCCAAGACTGGGAATTAAACATACAGGGGTATCTGACAATTCGGAAAGATAGACAAGAAGGGAAAGGAGGTGGGGTAGCTCTGTTAATAAAGGATGATATCAGGGCAGTTGTGAGAGACGATATTGGCTCTAATGAACAAAATGTTGAATCATTGTGGGTGGAGATTAGAGATAGTAAGGGGAAAAAGTCACTGGTGGGCGTAGTTTATAGGCCCCCAAATAATAACTTCATGGTGGGGCGGGCAATAATCAAGGGAATAATGGAGGCATGTGAAAAAGTAACAGCAGTAGTCATGGGGGATTTTAACCTACATATCGATTGGTCAACTCAAATCGCATGGGGTAGCCTGGAGGAGGAATTCATAGAATGCATACGTGATTGTTTCTTAGAACAGTATGTTACAGAACCTACAAGGGAGCAAGCTATCTTAGATCTGGTCTTGTGTAATGAGACAGGAAAAATAAACGATCTCCGAGTAAAAGATCCTTTCGGAATGAGTGATCACAGTATGGTTGAATTTGTAATACAGATTGAGGATGAGGAAGTTGTGTCAGAAACATGCGTACTATGATTAAACAAAGGGGACTACAGTGGGATGAGGGCAGAGTTGGCTAAAGTAGACTGGAAACACAGACTAAACGGTGGCACAATTGAGGAACAGTGGAGGACTTTTAAGGAGCTCTTTCATAGTGCGCAACAAAAATATATTCCAGTGAAAAAGAAGGGTGGTAAGAGGAGGGATAACCAGCCGTGGATAACCAAGGAAATAAAGGAGAGTATCAAATCAAAGACCAATGCGTATAAGGTGGCCAAGGTTAGTGGGAAACTAGAAGATTGGGAACATTTTAAACAACAGCAAAGAATGACTAAAAAAGCAATAAAGAAAGGAAAGATAGATTACGAAGGTAAACTTGCGCAAAACATAAAAACAGATAGTAAAAGCTTTTACAGATATATAAAACGGAAAAGAGTGACTAAAGTAAATGTTGGTCCCTTAGAAGATGAGAAGGGGGATTTAATAATGGGAAATGTGGAAATGGCTGAGACTTTAAACAATTATTTTGCTTCGGTCTTCACAGTGGAAGACACAAAAACCATGCCAAAAATTGCTGGTCACGGGAATGTGGGAAGGGAGGACCTGGAGACAATCACTATCACTAGGGGGGGTAGTGCTGGACAGGCTAATGGGACTCAAGGTAGACAAGTCCCCTGATCCTGATAAAATGCATCCCAGGGTATTAAAAGAGATGGCGGAAGTTATAGCAGATGCATTCGTTAAAATCTACCAAAATTCTCGGGACTTTGGGGAGGTACCAGCGGATTGGAAAGCAGCTAATGTAACGCCTCTTTATAAAAAAGGGGGCAGACAAAAGGCAGGTAACTATAGGCCGGTTAGTTTAACATCTGTAGTGGGGAAAATGCTTGAAACTATTAAGGAAGAAATAGCGGGACATCTAGATAGGAATAGTGCAATCAAGCAGACGGAGCATGGATTCATGAAGGGGAAATCACGTTTAATTAATTTACTGGAATTCTTTGAGGATATAACGAGCATGGTGGATAGAGGTGTACCGATGGATGTGATGTATTTAGATATCCAAAAGGCATTCGATAAGGTGCCACACAAAAGGTTACTGCAGAAGATAGAGGTACGCGGAGTCCGAGGAAATGTATTAGCATGGATAGAGAATTGGCTGGCGAACAGAAAGCAGTGAGTCGGGATAAATGGGTCCTTTTCGGGTTGGAAATCGGTGATTAGTGGTGTGCCACAGGAATCGGTGCTGGGACCACAACTGTTTACAATATACATAGATGACCTGGAAGAGGGGACAGAGTGTAGTGTAACAAAATTTTCAGATGACACGAAGATTAGTGGGAAAGCGGGTTGTGTAGAGGACACAGAGAGGCTGCAAAGAGATTTAGATAGGTTAAGCGAATGGGCTAAGGTTTGGCAGATGGAATACAATGTCGAAAAATGTGAGGTCATCCACCTTGGGGAAAAAAAAAGTAAAAGGGAATATTATTTGAATGGGGAGAAATTACAACATGCTGAGGTGCAGAGGGACCTGGGGGTCCTTGTGCATGAATCCCAAAAAGTTAGTTTGCAGGTGCAGCAGGTAATCAGGAAGGCGAATGGAATGTTGGCCTTCATTGCGAGAGGGATGGAGTACAAAAGCAGGGAGGTCCTGCTGCAACTGTACAGGGTATTGGTGAGGCCGCACCTGGAGTACTGCGTGCAGTTTTGGTCACCTTACTTAAGGAAGGATATACTGGCTTTGGAGGGGGTACAGAGACGATTCACTAGGCTGTTTCCAGAGATGAGGGGATTACCTTATGATGATAGATTGAGTAGACTGGGTCTTTACTCGTTGGAGTTCAGAAGGATGAGGGGTGATCTTATAGAAACATTTAAAATAATGAAAGGGATAGACAAGATAGAGGCAGAGATGTTGTTTCCACTGGTCGGGGAGACTAGAACTAGGGGGCACAGCCTCAAAATATGGGGGAGCCAATTTAAAACCGAGTTGAGAAGGAATTTCTTCTCCCAGAGGGTTGTGAATCTGTGGAATTCTCTGCCCAAGGAAGCAGTTGAGTCTTGCTCATTGAATGTATTCAAATCACAGATAGATAGATTTTTAACCAATAAGGGAATTAAGGGTTATGGGGAGCGAGCGGGTAAGTGGAGCTGAGTCCACGGCCAGATCAGCCATGACCTTGTTGAATGGCGGAGCAGGCTCGAGGGGCTAGATGGCCTACTCCTGTTCCTAATTCTTATGTTCTTATGTTCTTATGTAAATGGGTGACACCTTCCGAAATTACAACTGTGACCACGGCTGCGATTTTGCTGACATCGGTGTGTCGATGGCGGGTCTCGACCCTGCTGTTGACTCTGTGAAATAAATTTACGTTGCTTGGGCTTGTTAAGCCCACCCAGCCCAGTTTCCCAGCCAATTAGAGGAAGTGGATCTGGTGGCATCATTTCATGACACGTCAATGGCCGGTTTCTTTAAAAGGGACGTGCCCAAATTTATTTTGACATTTGTGCTGTTAGTATTCTACAGCATTGAGGAGCTGCAAACACCGACAATAACTGCACAAAGACACAGGGCTGCACGCAGGCTCTCCCATCACTCCCTCCACATGCTTATGGAGGGAGTCACAGCTCACAGGGAGGTCGTCTTCCCTTCCCATAGGCGGAAGAGACCTCCCCAGATATAATCATTTTATATGCGTTATCAAAGCTTCCTATCTGTTATTTCGGGGATTAGGTTGCTAATGAATCTCATTGTGCAAGACTCAGTCCTCTTAGTCTCTCCTGAAGCCTTGGATATAACACACCAACAGACTGGTCCGACACACAGTAGAAGAGAGGCAGCGTATGGCTCAGGCTCTGAGACTATGCGGGATTGGGTAGGACGGGTTGGACACTTTATTACAAGTTAGTTCCACATACATAAAGCAAGTGACATGGACTCCAACTAATAGGAAGACCATGCCAGAATGTCTCTTCACTGGACAGTCTATATCCTTAGAAACATAGAAACACAGAAAATAGGTGCAGGAGTAGGCCATTCGGCCCTTCGAGCCTGCACCGCCATTCAATATGGTCATGGCTGATCATGCAACTTCAGTACCCCACTCCCGCCTTCTCTCCATACCCCCTGATCCCCTTAGCCGAACGTGACAGAGAGTGCCTGGGTAATGACATGGAATCAGTTGGATGTGTCAACCACATATGGCCCACCGTCAAGGACATTGCAAGCGAGAGCCAAGAGAACACCTCACATTGGTCTGAATTTAAAAATTTGCAGGAAGCAGTCATGGTTGTAAGCCAGCCCTGCGCATAGTCACACTCAATCATCACTCCCACTTAAAAACCCAACCCACACGATAATCAGACGCATACCCTCCCGATACATGATACTCATACAGCTGACCCACAATAAATACACATACCACCCCATATAGTAATTCTGCAAGTGACCCTTCCATCACAAACAAACGGTCATATATACACAATACCCCACACATGAATGTTTCAAACAAAAGGTTAATTGGATTGTGGTTAAATATGTGACTAATTTTCAGTTGTAAGTCCATTCTCATTTATTGCTTGATTGCACAGGCTATGATCAGGTCAGCTTTGACTCAAAATGAGGCTGATGGTGGGAAGTGCTATTCTGATAATTTTCCTACTTTTATTACAAAGGTGTTCAGTAATAAGTGGACTGTATGTAACCTGAAAAGATGGGGTCCCTAGATGGCCTCTTCCATTCGTCTCTTAAATTGCTCATATCGCAAAATTAGAAAGGCTTTTACACACTGAGTAGTGTCTGAGAGGAGAGGAGTTGAATCACCTTTCAATGGCACAGTTATGTTGCCATGTCATTCTTTTAGTCCTATGCAGTGGCAACAATGGCTAGCCTTGATGTGACTATGCACATGATCCTATTGAAATATATTGGTTAACTTTGAGCCAGCCAAGCATGTTGAGTAACCAAATTTTCAGGTAATATTGATGGAGGTTTTCAAAACATGCACAAACATTTAAGGGAGCGGAATTCGGTAGCACCCCGTTTGGGACTTTTAGAAAACTTAGCGCCAGGCGTGAAGCCTTGCCAAGTTGTGTGAAATTGGGCATTTTCGCCCAATGAGTGAAGGGGCGGTAAATGAGGGACCGATGGCCTCAGCTGGATGCTGCAGGGATGCTATTTACAGAGAGTTACCCAAGTTCAGCTAAGTTGCATTCAGCCTTCAATCATCTCGCTCTTTGATCTAGCTCTTAAAGGAGAAGTCATTTCAACCTGCTGCTGCTTATTTTCAACATTGCTGTACTGGAGTCGGTCATCTCTGCATCTCAGCAACTGAGAGACCTTTTGTGAAATGGCTGTTGCAAATCCCGCTTCAAAGTGAGAGGGCCACACAATTTAATGATGTGGCGCCGGAGACAGTGGTGGGGGCCAGTGGAGAGAAGGAGGGAATTGCATTTCCCTCCATCGGGAAGGAGGCCATCTCCACAGGTTTTCAGGGTCATGTGGCGAGAGGTGGCCCAGCAAAATGATAGACGGAACCCTCACACAGTGCAGAAAGAAATTCAACGGCCTCAGTTGGGTAGCGAAGGTGAGTATGTGCTTGCACTCCTCCTGATCTGGCAGATGGAGCATAATGTCGGAAAGTGTGAGGTCATGCACTTTGGCAGAAACAATCAAAGAGCAAGTTATTATTTAAATGGAGAAAGATTGCAAAGTGCCACAGTACAGCGGGACCTGGGGATACTTGTACATGAAACACAAAAGGATAGTATGCAGGAACAGCAAGTGATCAGGAAGGTCAATGGAATCTTGGCCTTTATTGTAAAGGGGATGGAGTATAAAAGCAGGGAAGTCTTGCTACAGTTATACAGGGTATTGGTGAGGCCACACCTGGAATACTGCGTGCAGTTTTGGTTTCCATATTTACGAAAGGATATACTTGCTTTGGAGGCAGTTCAGAGAAGGTTCACTCGGTTGATTCCGGGGATGAGGGAGTTGACTTATGAGGAAAGGTTGAGTAGGTTGGACCTCTACTCATTGGAATTCAGAAGAATGAGAGGTGATCTTATCGAAACGTATAAGATTATGAGGGGGCTTGACAAGGTGGATGCAGAGAGGATGTTTCCACTGATGGGGGAGACTAGAACTAGAGGGCATGATTTTAGAATAAGAGGCCACCCATTTAAAACAGAGATGAGGAGGAATTTCTTCTCTCAGAGGGTTGTAAATCTGTGGAATTCACAGCCTCAGAGAGCTGTGGAAGCCGGGACATTGAATACAGAAATAGACAGTTTCTTAAACGATAAGGGGATAAGGGGTTATGGGGAGTGGGCAGGGAAGTGGAGCTGAGTCCATGATCAGATCAGCTATGATCTTATTAAATGATGGAGCAGGCTCGAGGGGCCGTATGGCCGACTCCTGCTCCTATTTCTTATGTTCTTATACCAGCCTCTGAACCTCTGTCTGTGCACTGTCCAAACCACCACTTCCCCACCACTCAACCACCTGCAGTTACTCACAGTCACAGCCTCATCTCACACCTTGCCTACATTCACAGCTATTCAACCAGGGCAGGCATATTTTCCACATACATACTCACACAAGTTCCTTTCTTTTGCAGGCCAGGATGGCACATAACAGAAGGAAGCAGCAGCGCACTGGAGGAGGAGGGGAACCTGAACTGCGACAGCTGAGTGACCTCGAGGAGCGAGTGCTGCGGCTCACAGGCCCGTAGGTCGTGGGCACGTGGCCAGCGGAGATATCGAGCCCGCTGGAGACAACAATGGCATCTTTATCCTCTCTCCTTTTCTCATCCCATTGCCCCCTCACACCAGAAGGCTTTTTCACTTTCCAGCTCCTGATACTGTCTGCATTCCTTGTTCCACTCCTGCCCTCACCTCAATGTGAGTCTTGGATCATTCATGCTTACAGATAACCAGCTAGCAGATGTAGAGCCTGCACCCGAGCCCTCCCTCTCCAACAGAGTCTGGAGGGAGAGGAAGAGGAGGAAAGACAAGAGGAGGAGGAGCCGAGCGCTACACCATTGCTACCGTCACCCACAGGTACCAGCTCAGATACTGGCACTACATGGTCGTTAGAGGTTAGGTTAGTAGAGGGGTCTGCACTGGGCGATGC